>NT_177188.1:312-470 GCF_000188095.3 Bombus impatiens | reverse complement strand
GACGTTATAACTTATTACGATATATTGTATGACGGTATAACGTATTACGTTATATGGCATAACCTTATAACGTATTACGTTATATGGGTCTACGTTATAACGTATTACGTTGTATGGGACGACGTTATAACGTACTACGTTATATGGTATAACGTTAT
>NT_177188.1:0-254 GCF_000188095.3 Bombus impatiens | reverse complement strand
ATAACGTATTACGTTATATGGGTCTACGTTATAACGTATTACGTTATATGGTATGACGATATAACGTATTACCTTATATGGTATAACGTTATAACGTATTACGTTACTTGGGATTACGTTATAACGTATTAAGTTGTATTGTATGCCGTCATAACGTATTAGGTTATATGGTATGAAGTAATGACTTATTACGTTATATTGTATGAGGTTATAACGTATGTAGTATCGTGGACGAAAGGCCTAAGAGATATCGG
>NT_177187.1:665-4621 GCF_000188095.3 Bombus impatiens | reverse complement strand
TAACAATAGCAACATTTGCTGACGACACAGCGCTATTAGCTACCCAGCGAAGTCTCGACTCCATGGAAAATTGGTTTCGTAAATGGGGCTTCAAAATTAACGAAAAGAAATCCTCACATGTAACCTTCACGCTCCGAAAACAAACCTGCCCCCAGGTCACCATCAACAACACAACAATTCCTAGCAAGGACTCAGTCAGATACCTGGGCATGACCCTGGACAAGAGATTAACATGGAAAAAGACAGGAGACTAACGTGGAAGACACACATCTCAGATAAAACGAAGCAACTTAAGGACAAACTAAAAAAACTTTATTGGCTCACGGGCCGACGTTCCAAACTAAACATACAGAATAAAATTATCCTCTACAAGACCGCAATAAAACCTGTCTGGACCTATGGAATCCAACTATGGGGAACAGCAAGTAACTCCAACATTGAAACACTTCAACGCTTCCAATCGAAAACGCTAAGATCCTTAATAGACGCACCTTGGTATGTTACCAACGAAACAATACATCGCGACCTCAAGATATCCACAGTCAAAGAGGAAATAGCAAAATATAGCAACAGATATAGCAAAAGAGTCAACAAACACCGAAACCCCCTAATCACTGGACTACTTGATACGACGGACCAGATTCGCAGGCTGAAGAGGCACTACCCGCTAGACCTAAACGCTAGATTCAATTAGTTATCTAAATTAAATTAATATTCACTTATGTATAATACTTGCTTATAAATTATACTTATCTATAATGAGTATTAACTTGTTATAAGTAACCGGCCATGTCACTGCGCCACGCCAGAAGGATTACTGAAAATTCTCAACGTGAGAATTGATTGTAATTTTAACAAATAAATAAAAAAAAAAATATGTTAGTGACCATACCTTTCTTTCTCTTACCACTATGCCCCCAGCTTGTCCTTTCCTTAGTTCTTCTTCCAGTCCTTCCTCGTAGATATTGACTAGCGTCGGGCTCAACGGGCACCTTTGTCTGACTCCCCTCACAGTCCAAAATTCTCTTGTGTTGTGGTTCTTGACTCTCACTACATTCCTTGTTTCTTCGTATATCTCACTAATCCTTCGGGTTAGTTTTTCGCTAATCCCCATTTTCCTCATTTTCTTCTCCAGTTTTTCTCTGTTTAGTCTGTCGAACGCCGCCCTTAAGTCCGCAAACCAGGCATATAATTTCTCTCTTTCTTTACCTAACTACTTGTCTATGATGTGGTTTATCACATAAATCGCATGGTCACTCCTCTTCCTTTTCTGAATCCGAATTGGCTCTCTTCCAGTTTGTTTTCAATCTCTGCCTTCAGTCGTTCGTCAAGTATCCCTGCATAGATCTTGTATGCTGTATCTATTAGCGTTACTCCTCTGTAGCTCTTCGCTACTCTCTTGTCCCCCTTCTTATATATCGGGCATATTACTCCTTTTTTCCAATCTTCTGGTATCCCCTCCCCATTCCATATTTTCCTTAACAACTCCCATAACGCCTCCCCCACTTCCTTCGGTGCATACTTCCATATCTCATTTTCTAACCCGTCTTCCCCCGTTGCTTTCTTTTCCTTCAAATTTCTTAGCTGGCATATTACCTCTTCCTTCTCTATATTATCTTCTCTCTCCTCCATTATTTTCTCTTCCTCTATATGCCCGCCGTTTTTCTGCCCTCTTTGTGCTCTGTCCCTTCTAAAATTTCCATAAAGTGATTTTTCCACTCTGCTTCGCTTATATCCTCATCTATACCTTCTCTACTTCTTCTGTATTTATTTGTGTATTTCCACGCTTTTTGTTCTGTTTCGATCTTCTTTATTTTCTCCATTTCTTCTTCTTCGTGTCTTTCCTTTCTTTGTTTGCACCACTGTTTGAATCAGTTCTGCCCGAGCAGTCGAGCTATGCGAACGTGAGAACCAGTGCCTCCGTAAGTGCGACAGGTGGGAAAGAAAAGTGACGCGTAACAGAACCAATCGCTAAATGATGGAAAACATCTAAAAAGTGCCACCAATAAAAATCCTAAACAAAGGCGAAACATATGCCATAAACAGAGCAGTAGACAAATCAAGCCAAAATAAACCAACAAGCGAAGTACAAGATTGCTCAGCTACAAACGAAATAGTGATGGAAATTACACAAAAAGATGACGAAAAGAATAATATCAACAATGATCTATCACATCATAACGAAAGCTGGAAGACTGTAACTCCCAGCAAAAAACGAAAAATAAATACAAACACAAATGCTAGGAGGACTATAGAATCAGAAAGATAACAATGGCTACAGGAAATTCCTATACAAACTCACTGACAGAAGAGATGGATTCAGACCCAGCAGAAAAACCAATAACACCCACTTCCAAACCACCACCAATCTACATTGACGCTAAAATAATAGACCCCCTCATTGATCTGTTAAACAGCACGCCAAGAAAAGAAAATTACACCATTAAACAACTTAAATTGGATCAGGTAAAAGTACTAACTAATACCCCAGAAATCTGTAGGAAAGTGACAAAAGCACTAAAAGAAAAAAACGCTGGGTATCATACTTACCAACCCAAAACTGACAAAAGCTACAAAGTAGTAATCAGAGGTTTACACCCCAAGACAAATACAAACAACATATGCGAGGAATTAGCCAAAATCGGACACCAGGTAAGAACAATCAACAATATAACCAGATTTGATACTAAACAACCACTACCGCTATTTTTAATAGAGCTTGAACCTAAAAATAACAACAAGGAAATTTACGAAATTAAAAGAATTTTAAGTACAATAATTACAGTCGAACCACCCAGACACAAAAAAGACACCACAATGCATGCGGTGTCAACAATATGGACACACAAAAACTTACTGCAACAAAAACCCGGCGTGTGTCAAATGCGCAGAAAAGCACCTAACAATGAACTGCCCACACACGGGAAAAATAAATGATGTAAAATGTTACAATTGCGGTGGAAATCACCCAGCTAGCTACAAAGGCTGTTTAGTCAGAAAACAACTATAAAATAAACTTTTCCCGCCGATTCGAAACAGGACACACAACAATTTCCACACGTAACAGGATAACACAGAATCTATGACAACACCAAATCCACAGCACGTAATGGACAATAACCACAATACACCAACACCATTAGTAGCCGAAGCTGCGTGCAAGTAATCAACCGGTCGTCACCCTTAGGCAATCAAGAATAGAGCAATCACAGCAACGACACTACAGAAATCGTAGATCTATTAAAACATTCCATAAAAAACATCGAAATACTTACAAAAATGATAAGCGAACAAAA
Source organism: Bombus impatiens (assembly GCF_000188095.3). Lineage (NCBI taxonomy): Eukaryota > Metazoa > Arthropoda > Insecta > Hymenoptera > Apidae > Bombus > Bombus impatiens. The sequence continues at coordinate 1,325 of NT_177187.1, read as the reverse complement.
CGAAGTCCTCAGACAGCAAATACAACAAATAACATTCATGTTACAATTACTTACTAACATGATGAGCAAAAAATAAAAATAGACACGCTTAAAATAGCAGCTTGGAACCCTAACGGCCTACAACAAAGGGCCCTAGAAACTAAAACATTCCTGTACAGCAATAACATCGATATACTACTCGTCTCAGAAACACACCTCACAATAAAAAGCTACATAAAAATACCGCACTACACCATATACGACAATAAGCATCCCTCAGGGAAAGCACACGGAGGGACGGCAGTAGTAATAAAAAACGACATTAAACATCACCTACACAGCCAGGTCAGTAAGGAACATATACAAGCAACCACCGTTACCGTACAGACTAACAGTAACCAACTGCAGTTGTCAGCAGTATACGTACCGCCGCGACACAAAATCACAACACAAATGTGGGAAGACTACTTCCGATACTTAGGTGGCAAGTACATTGCAGCGGGAGACTATAACTCAAAGCACACACTATGGGGATCAAGAATCACCACACCTCGAGGCAGAACCTTGGAAAAATACATTAGAAATAATAACCTCAATATATTATCCACAGGAAGACCGACATACTGGCCGACAGACCTGAGCAAAATACCTGACCTGCTAGACTTCGCAGTTACAAAGGGA
>NT_177187.1:0-433 GCF_000188095.3 Bombus impatiens | reverse complement strand
GCAGTTACAAAGGGACTAAACGCAAATAAACTAAACATAGCACCCAGCCTCGAGCTTAACTCCGACCATCCGCCTATAATAACTACATACAGAAACAAACCAATACTTTACAGCAGCACAGAGAAGCTATGCAATAAAACCACCAAATGGCAAATATTCAAAGAAATAATAGACAGCAAAATCAGCTGCAACATCCCACTGAAAACACCTGAACACATCGATCAAGCAGTAACAACACTCACAGAAACTATCCAAGAAACAGCAAGGGCAACCACTATACCTGAAACAACCAACAGACAAACAAGAACAGTTCCACTAGACATCCTCGAAAAAATGAGAGAAAAAAGACAAGCCAAAGCAAAATGGCAAAAACACAGAACAAAAAAAAAACAAAAAACACCTAAAGAAACTCGTAAAAGAAATAAAAAACAAA
>NT_177186.1:0-1225 GCF_000188095.3 Bombus impatiens | reverse complement strand
AAAATACTGCAGTGACATCATCGCTATAAATAAAAAAAATAAAAATAGAATTAAAATGCAAATATATAAAAAAATAGAAGTTACCGAGAATGAAGCAAAAAGCAAGGCAACGGAACCCACCTTAGAATTAATAACAAAATCCACCAAAAGAAAAATAAATCCGCAAAAAGCGGCTAAGGAAACCAACAGCTTAAGACTTTCCGCGCAAAAGACGCGGATACTCAACCCTCAACCAAACCTAGTTGCCAGGACCAAAGGATTAGAAGATATCCTAAAAACACAAAACAAGAGTATCTCTCCGCCCAGGACGGAAGTACTAAGGAAGCCAGAAACATGAGACCCATAAAAGCTGCCTCGCCCCCAGCGATTACAACACAAAACAGATTTAGCTTACTAGAGTCAGAACCACATCCACAATCACAGCCGAGACCAGCAAACTACCCAACATCAAGCTCAACGCTAGAGCAAATAACACAAAAACCATTTATTACGTGGCAAAATGGGAAAACACAGTCCCACCACACCGCCAAAGCAATCAACACCACAGGGGCCACAGGCCTCATCGTACAACCCAGGAGGCCCAGCGCCACCAGCATCACCACGGGGGGGGGGGCACCCGACGGGCACCCCACCAGATACACCGCAGAGGAGCGTACGAACGCCCCATCCACTACAAGGGAATACAAACCGCCGCCTATCGACATAACGTTACAAGACCCAAAGGACACGGTAACGCTTATAGAGAAAGTATCCAACATTAATCAATTCCATATCAAAAGGATGCACTCAGGTAAATATGCTCTCTACCTCCGGAACCTATCCGATTTCCACAAAGCTAAAGAAACACTCCTTGCAGCTAACACAACTTTCTATACGTATACACCCAAAACAGAGAAACATCACAGATACTTGCTAAAAGGAAACACCACAGATACTTGCTAAAAGACTTAGACAATAGTTACGCCGAAACGGAAATACTCACAGACCTACAAGCTTTGCAAATAGACGACGTAAAATTCACAAAAGTATCACGATTCACAACAAAAAGATCAAGGGAGAACAATATATTACTCCCAATTTACATAATACAAGTATCCCCCGACAACAACATAACCAAACTATTAAAAATAAACCATTTTAACTACTTCAAAATAAAATGGGAAAAAATAATTAAAAAGAAATGATGACATAACTCAATGCCACAAATGCCAGCGACTAGGTCACA
>NT_177185.1:0-11232 GCF_000188095.3 Bombus impatiens | reverse complement strand
CTGACATCGCAGTCTTTATAGCTTGCTGGGTGGTTTCCATTACAGTTGTAACTTATACAGCATTTTGCTTCATCTATCTAACATCGCTAAAGGAATTTTTTTTTCTCAAGAGGGTACGAGACTTATAGAATACATGATGTGATTTTCGTTATAAAGCACATGCCGAAGGAGTGTGTTTATCAGGTGGATAATGATCCAAAACAGAGTTTCCATGTTTTTAAACAGTATTTAAAGAACTATAAAATGAATGTTATGAAGTGACCTGTCTAGTCTCTGGATCTGAATCTGAATAGAGATGATTTGGGTAATGTGCACAGTTCAAGATCATTGAAAAGGTATGGGTTTATGACACTGCTATGTAGACCCTAAAGTTTAGGCCCCGAAATTCTTGAAGATCCAACAGTGTCATAGGCTACTCGGTAAAAGAAGCAAACTTTTATCCTTCGCCCCCATCTTGAGAGATCAATAGTCGGGCAGATGGGAGAAATGACCATTAGCTGTTGTCTTTTATTTGACGAAAACCAAGGGTCATGGCCTAATCGGCGCTCACGACGGACAGATTCGAAGAATCAATCCTGAAGAGCTGTTGTCTTCTATCTGATGAAACTAGAAGGTCGTGGTCTATATGAGGAGCAGAGGTGCGAAAGAGCAGTCATCAAAACCAGTGTTGTCCCGTTTTATGACAACCCTTGGCCGTGATCCAACCGTCGGACACGACAGTCAGTTATGCACAATCAGTGGTAAAGAACGCTTGTCCCCCGTCTTACAAAGTACAAGGGTCGTGATCTGACTGTCGGACACGACATAACAGCCGATATTTTTTATCATATCTAGCAGTTCTCTAATAGTCAAGCATCTAATAAATTTTATTTCCATTGGTCCGATTGGACAGTTGCGTCGCATTGATGCGGTAATTATATGAGTATCGTCGTTCGTTGCCTAGTTTGGAAGATTTCGGTATAAGTTTCATGTGCCCGTCTTCACGGCGCAATAGTATTTTGAAAGAGTTTTGAAGAATTTCATTCACTTGAAAGTGAAGTGGATTAACCCTTAACGTGCCTCTCAAGCACCACCGATGAGCAGTGCTCTACTCCAAGCGTGTCTCTCAAGCACTGTAGATAAAGCCGATCAATATGCATCAACATATTGTTTCCTGTGAAAATCGTTGAAATGGTGGAAGAATACGGTTCTTTTGGGGACTAGAAACGAGTATAATAAATGCTTATATACTTTACAAGATTTCTCAGGAAAGGAAAGGAGAAAGCGCCTTGTCACAGTATAAGTTTGTGAAATTATTACTAAGTCAGCTCGTAAGTAACTTTCGGAATAACAATGTGTATGGCAGGCTTTCCGGAACAGATAAGGAACAAGGTTTAGATGGGAAACTCCATATAATAAATCAGTTGCTGAAAGGGAGAAAGAAAAAGTGTTTTGTTTGTTTATCAAAGGGAAGTAATGCGGTAAAAGAACAAACAGTTTTCAACTGTGAGACCTGTGAACGCAACCTCGGTTTGCATCCCAATGAATGTTTTAAAAAATTCCACACAATAGTCAATCATAATTAATATAAATGTTGTAGGATTTTTTTATTTACTTAGAATGGATTAAACAGAAAACAATGGTTATTTAACGTGAACTAAATATAGTAATGTGCTATAACTAAGACAACTAAATAGTTAATTTACAACTCTTGTCGCCACGGTTCCAACGCTCTCTTTCACGCGGACCACCTTCTTCGACAACACTGACAACTTTTTCCGACAATGCTGACTATACTCTGACTTCTTATCTCACGACTGCCTGTTAATTCTTCTTTCTCCCTTAAGCATCCCTTTGTCTTTTTTCATAGCCCCAGCATGTACGTGTTCCGCAACCGTCTGTGGCCATGATCACGTAGGTCTTTTTTCCGCATAACTATTCGACTGAAGGATCGACGACACATTGAAGGACCTGTCGGTACTTAGGCTTTTTCGTGACATTGTTTATGGTTCACTCGATATTTCTTAGGCCATTTGTTCACGATACTACAATATTGTAATCAAAGTTATATTACTTCTGAGACGAATAAAGATTGTTTTGAATGACTTTAATATTGTTATTTACATGTCATCGTAGTATTTAAAATCTGACACTTAAAAACTTGCAAGTTGCAGATCGATATTCACAATTAAAAGTCGGAGCGTTAAAGGTTAAACGTGTAGGTTCGTTTGATAAAGAAACGAGTGGACAAATTCGTAATAGCCAGTTGTATTAAAATCAGTACAAGTACAAGTACAGATACAGAGATACTGTGTAGTCGTTGCTCGCTCGATGATATTATGCCGATCGAATAAAAGATAATAATACTTTGCCCTAGGCACGTTCATATATTTATATCGACGGGCGTTACCACAAAAAATTAACTTTTTTATTTAACTCCGGCTGAAGATTACAAGAAACGGCAATAACAATCTGTCCAGAGTTCATTTGCCTCTAGACCTTGTAAACCAAAACAATCGTTAGTATTCAAAGGCACAATAATATGGGTCTCTCCCAGATTCGAATTTTCCATTCCTACTTGAACTTTTTTACGCTCATGTGCCGCTACAGTTGAGTTGCAATCTATGGTTTCTTTGAGGTTTTTCATCTTCATCATCAATCATCATTCATCATCAATCATTTCATCATCAATAGAATACGATTCAGTCAGAATATTTGACTTTGAATTTGAAATTCTGTATAAACATTCGTAGTTTGACGTAAATCCATAATTTAAATAGCAATTCTAAATTAAATAGCAATTAAATAGCCATTAAAACTGTATTGGTATAACTCCGGATACATCACGGTATAATTTGTATCTCGTGTATTTAGTATTTAGTGTGCTTGAAAGGTATTTAGTATATTATCTTTCCATTGTCTTATGACTTCTTTGCGTCGTTCATGCATGCTCTTGTTCCCACGTATTAATTTTTATTCTTGGAGGCCGAATACAAAATCAGAGAAAACATATTGTGATACTTTGGGAGATGTACTTTGAGGGCTGTGGACAGATATCCCTTAAGAATTAATCTAGCGAATCATTAATATGAAGAAGCAATGTCAAGAAGGTATAATGCAATGACTAGGTAATACTCACTTGTAAACACACTCACGTACACAGACTGCACGTGCACTAAACACACATTATACGTGCATCGTACACACTATTTAGTGCAATACACACACATTAAACACACACATATTACCTTCCTTCCATATTACCTCGTGGTGTACTTTGAATTATTTGAATGATGGCGCAGCTCACTTTTCATTTAAAATTCCATGAAACGGTGAAAACATGGTGCGTCAATTTTTTAAAAGTCATTGTAAAGGGGATTCTTTTTACAAAATCTTTCTTTTTACAAAGTCATCTTAAAACGAATCTGGAATAACATGTTGCAAATTGCATAGAATTGTTTGAATTTATAAAATTGTTGAAGAAAAAAAGCATATCTACTTTCACATACTTGTATTCATTACACGAGGTAAAAACATCTCTGAAAAATATAGAATTGTGAAAGAGGAAGTCTTGTGTTTCAAAATGCCGAAGAGCAGGTTTACAAGCCGAAATGAATTGTAGTATGATTTTTCTCATGAAATTACAATAACTTGAATATAGACAATTTTTTTTATCGAAAATTTAGCGATCCTTTAATTTTCCACGCCGGCGTATATTAACTTTTTTAGGCCAATCTCCAATGTTCGAGCTCGGAGACGATGAAATCGAAGTTGGTCAGGGAATTCATGGAGAGGCTGGATATGAAAAAATGAAATTGAAACCATGCAGTGAAATAGTTGCATTCATGCTCAAACGCTTACGCGAGGCATTATCTTTGAAGAGTGGAGACTCAGTTGCAGTTATCATTAATAACTTCGGAGCGTTAAGTCAACTGGAACAAGGAATTGTAGTTTATGATGTTGTGAAACATCTTCGTAAGTAACAATCAAATATTTATACATAAATTTTATATGCAAAGACATATATTGCATATTTCATACTTACCTGACGTATTTATCCCGGCCAATTTAATTAGTTCGTTATAATTCCGCACACCAATAAAAATAATAATATGTCACTGTGATCAACCGTTCGCGGAGAGACGTGTTCGCGATAGATCGTGTGACATCAATCACATCTCAACCTACATCAGTGATAAGACATCGACCGCTGACTTCGGACTCCTTTGGATACATCACCACCTTGTCATCATAGCATACACCAAGGCAGTGACGCACCTTAGTTCACATCAGAGATAGGATATCGACCCCCGACCTTCGGACACTTTTCCACATCATAATCTACACCTAGCCCCTCAACATCCTAAAACCAAAACGTATATAAACCGAGACTTCACCCAGTTCGGGCAGTTCTTGCTCTTGTTCTAGTTGCTGTTCTCATACAACCCCTTTCCTCCGGTTCAGTGTTATTCTTGTAAGTGTTAAAATTTATAATAAAGTTTTATAAAGGAAAATTAGTAGTTGGGTTACGACTCAGCCTTCTTACTACAATCCAAGCATCAACTTTACGTGACAATCGCGTCGACGGGAGTCGTGAATTCCCGTTACGATTAGATCATCGACGTCACGAAATGATCAATCCCCCATTTCGTTTAGGATAATAGAGGTGGTTGAACTGATTATAACACTGATGTAACAAGTTACAATATATACTTTATTCCAACAAATTAATGGATGTAACATTCAATATAACAGTTGATATATCGACAGACGGTATACAAGTTAAGACAGAGTACGAGATACACATGAGTACGGTGACTGATCAGAGAACAAATAGAGAACTAAAAAACTCCTGTTCTGTGATGGCGGTATTTATACTGAACCGGGGATGGTCGCTGATCTCCCCACCATCGGTTATTTACGAGTGGAAATCCCGGGAAAAGTAGAAAAACCCACGTCCCCAATTTTTATTGACTGGAACAATAGCCCTAAGGAATGTGCACTCGACACTAATCTTTCCAACGGTTCCTGTCCCGTGGTTCGCTACACAAAGACCCTATCCTTCGGACAAGATGATTGCCAGAAGTCGGCACATCCTCACGGAATATTTTCAGCTCGCCCAAGGACCCGCTACAAAACTTACGATTTCTTTAGCTAAGATTCTCCAAAGGAACAAATAGTCTTTGTCCTTCACATACCACGGAAAATACGGAAAGTCTGTTTTCCGCACGTACGATGCTTTCCGCTAGCAACTTTCCACTATCCACCTCAAACTGGTGATCCCGACGTGATCGACGTCGAAAAGAGTTGTGATCGTGATAGCGCTACCCGAGACTTCGATCATCGCGAATCTAAGACTGTGGCAATCTAGATCTACCGCTACGACGCACACGGATCGGCTCTTCCTTCAACAAAACTCGACGCTTCACCGCCGACCCACGCAAGCAGGTGACAGGATACGAGACGATGACCAAGCCAGGAGTGATGTAGTCATTGCAAAGTTCACGGGCATCACCACCACCACGTCATACTAAAAAGTAGTCATACTACGCGGAACGCTCCGCACTGTACTGACAAGTATCCACTGCCACATCGAAGACAACGCGCAACATCTACACGGGCTTGACAACAATCGGTTAAGTTAAGAACCTAACCACGCTAAGAAGAAATGTTATCACTGGTAAGGAGCTACTGTGGTGGCACTTGACATCAAATACCACCACTCGACACTAACTAGTGTCGGAGTACTGCAGCGCAGTGGTTAGTGCCTTAGGTTACGAACGTTCGGGACCAGGGTTCAAATCCCGGCGACCGGAGTCCGATTTTTCTTCCACACATAAAAAACAGAAGAAAAATGGCAGTACCCCAGCAGCGACATCTTCAGCCAGTAGCTACAATTATCAATACATTCGCCACAAATGTCTCGATTTGACCTGTATGTTGCAGCAATTGAGGGCCTTGACGTTAAAGTAAAAAAAGATATTTATTTTTATGACTATGTCTCAGGATATTGCGGTGCCTTAGGATTATTGCGGTCCGATCTATGATGTTCGCACCGCTAGTGGCTGTCCCCACCGAGGGATAGACTTCAGCCGGTACCAGATAACGGGACGTAACAGTTGTAACGTCAATCCACATTAGAGGCCAGATGTGTGCGGGTCCTCATCGCGTACCCTCAATAACCTCAAGGACCCACCATAAACTTAAACTTTTAGTTTATTGCCCCTGTAAGTTTTATCGGTTTATGGATGGTCCTTGGAACAGTCCTTAGGTTTATTGCACGTTCTTACAAATTACGGAGAAAGCGGGTAGTTACCTAATGGGAAAACCGAATATTTGGCTAACGAATATTTGGAAAAGCTGATTTTTCTCATAAACAATGTCACCTACGTTGTCAGCCACGTTGGTAGGAGGCTTTTTCCTCCTATCTTCATTTATTAACGTCGGCTATAACCAATTGGAATCGCGGATCGTTACCCTCACTTTTGCTAACGGAAAGTGTGAACAACGAATCCGCGTTGTTAGTTCAAAGGGACGCGCCCACACCGAGCTTTCCTCCGTAATAATATGAGAACACCTCGGCACTGAAATTACAAACTCTCATCAGTCAACATCTCTCAGATCAGTCGCGTAAACTGTGCTTATAAACTTGTGTTATTTAATAAAGTTCAATAGAAAAGAAAGATGAAGTTGAGTTACGGCTCAACCTTTTTGTTTTTAAAACCTAAGGCTTAATTTTACGTGACACAGTCATTGTTAGACCGTTCATCCACGATTGTTTATCCTGCCGATTATTCACGCGACTCAAGATGAAGGAGTCGGAGCTTTAAAATTCCCGATGATAAATCCAACGAGGAAATAACAGCGATGATCGGGAGTCGGACTGATTTAAGATAAATCAAACCGAAAAAAGGGGGATATAGCGTGGTGAAATAACAAGAGTTTTTATTTAGTGAAATCGAAAATAAATTATATTAATTCTGACGAAATACAACAGTGTTTGTGCAATAAAGTATAGTTCACATCCGCAAGTACTTCCTGTTAAAACAATATTCTCAAATGTGATTAAGTTTCGGGCAAAGTATTACGATATTCGAGAATGCGAAATAACTGTTTTTTGAACTCTCTCGACTTATCATTGCCGCAGCCACAGCGATTTCAAACTGCGTGACGCTGTTGTCACAAAGTAGTATTTTTTTTCTCTTTTATAGCAGGCTGTCTTGCCTCGACAAACACCGTACATTATGCAATATTTTCCCACAAAGTCAGACCCTATTTAGAATACTCGATGATTTGCTCGTCCTTCCTCTTGTATGAGGATTGAGGAGCTAAATTTAGTGAACTTTTTTAACATTAAGCGGTATATACTGGGTATATTACCGAAACTGGCGAAGATCTACCCTGTGGTTTCTAATAGTCATCAATGTCGAATATAAGACCACATTAACTCTTATATTTGCAAATGATATATTTTGAATGATTGTTTACGCGCGAGATACAATGGTAGATGCTTTCAAATTAAGATAATTCATCTTGATAGAGTTCATCACAACATTATTTTTAACGTGCATTGTATGATAAACAGGCAGCAAACATACTAGAAAATTTTTTACATTTTTTTTTAAATAAATATCTGAGATAGTAAAGAAGCATTATGCCAGAGTTGGCTGATAAGTAATGTTGTACACTCATCTGTATCCCGAGAACAAAAGGCAATTATCAAAAGGAAATCAAAATTTTTTAAATGTAATCACCGTTAACTTCGATTTTTGCCAACATGTGACAAGTTTTTTCATTTACACAATGAAGAATTTTGCTAGCTTACTTTTGATAAAGGATTTCACTGGTGTCTTGATTTCATTGTCTAACTTGAAATGAATACTCTTCAAAGTCCTCCTTAATTGTGGAAAGGAGTGGAAATCTGAAGGAACCGGGTCTGGATTATAAGGTGGATGCGGAACGACTTCAAATTTTAAACTCGCAGGACTACCAAGTATTGAGTGTGCGATGTCTGGTCGAGCGTTGTCATTCTGCAATAATATTGTACTAGCGATATTTCAATAGTTTCAATGAATGTTGCAAGTTGAAATTAGGACTTAGCCCAAAAAAAGAAACGCGTTGTTAATCGAGAAAAATAGGGAAAGGAAAAGAGGACTTAGAAAAAAAGTTTATTTCTTTGCATTCCGAAAAGGTATACGACTTCGATATAATTGCAGTATTTCTGCAAATGCAAGAAGATGAAGGACTTCGATGTGAGTAGCTAGATGAGAAGACAAGTTTGCGACTCAAAGACAATGCATTAATTTGCTTTCGTTCGACGGTTCGAACTCCAGTGGTAAAAATTCGGAAAGCAACGGTCGCGTGGCCTTGTTCTTACCCTTCAAACTCCCCTCGCGTCGCAATTCATTTCCGCTGCCATTCGATGCACCTTGAGTCTGGCACGCGATCATGCGGGGAAGGGAGAAAGAGAAAGAGAAAGAGAAAGAGAAAGAGAGAGAGAGAGAGAGAGAGAGAGAGAGAGAGAGGGTGAGGGCAAGGGACTGCTCGGATTTTCGCTTACGTAGTTTACATAGTTTATTCTTAGATTCCCAAATCATACGATCTAGTGTGGCTCACGAGTAAGATACAAATGCTTCACGATAATTGTGAAAAATGTGGTCTCCGATGAATTCCGAATCCGACATACACATCTTCGCAAATGTGATCTTGATGTCGTTGTGTACACTATCAATAAGCGACGATAAATTGCCATAGGTGTAACTGTTTCTGCAGTTGCAATCGTGATCACTACATGTTGTTTAAATCTCATTGATGTTGCATCCATATTCAACCTTACTCTAAATGATACTGTTCGTGATTGCGTCAAACAAACTTATTGCTATATTTATAAAAGAGGGATGTAGTTATAAAATGAGCACTCACACAGAGTTTTCATCCTTTCCGTTCTAGTGATACAGACGAGTGTATATTAGTTATTACCGGGCTCTCGAATTTTACATACATTAGCAGGTAAAAATTGTAGATTCGAACAAAGGGCTCATAATTTATTATGAAACAAACTACTATACAGGGCGTTGGAAAAAAAGATACAATATTTAAAGAGCTCATAGTACTGACCGGGATGGTTAAAAAATATCTAGTCAACATAGATCCTAATAACAGTCTATTCAATGTAAAATCAACTTTTATTATTTATTACTTTTTGATGTCATAAGTGAGTCTTTTCGCAACACTTTGAATGTATATATTGATGGCCGCGAAATAGTGTTATCGCAGATTCGGTCGTAATTCTAATGTAGAAATAGCAATTATACGTTTTATGTATGGTTTTTCCAATGGGGACACCAATTTTGTGCTTTATATGCATATAAATATTTCAATATCTTAAAATGATATGAGGAAGATAGTTATTATTAAGGCCGACTGTGAAAATATCCGGGAGCACAGTTTCCCAGAAGGAATTAATTGGTAAATGGTAAAGACAGGTTCTATTTTACCATGGAATTTTTGTATTCTCTTGGTACCAGCCGAGAAATTATTTTCCCCGGACAAAACATCGCGAAAGTCTGTGCATAACATCGCGTCGCGTTTTTTAAGAGGTAGTATAGTGAGATCAGACTAATGATTCTCTCCGAATAAATCGTTAATTCTGCAGAATCTACAAGCACCTAAATTCTATTCGGCATTTTTTCAACACCACTCTTAATCTTCACATTGTCATTTTTATCCGCGACAGAAAAACTTATAACAGTCTTTCGATTTCAATATACATATTTCCGTTTCCCGCATAAATTCGAATGTAATTATTGTAAGCTTTAACATTCAAGCCCACAATCCAAAGCCCGTACAACCTAGCTAAACGTTCTCACGCAACACAATTTTATCGCTCGAATCATGTCAACTTTTACTAGTTATGTGGTCTGTAATAACATCCTAGTATCTTCCAACCTAGTTTCCAACATTCCAACCTAGTATCTTCGAATCAGGTTTGTCCACGAAAATTAAACTCATCTTGCTGCTTTCTGATTTCGCATCAAGTTCGTTAGCATCCAACAATTCCCTTATTTCGCATCAGAATCCTCTGTATTTTCTCCAATCTCCTAACATTTGGTGGATTTCGAATCGGGTTGGTTCATGAAGTTTCACTCTCCTAGGATAACTTCCCGATTTAGCGACAGGTCAACCTCCGTATGTCTCCATCCGAAAGGCTCTCAGATTTCCATCTGTTTCATCTTTGTAAACTTATTCTTTATTAATTATTCCTAGTGGCTCCCTGACTTAGCGTTAGATGCGATCACATATTTGCTAATACACTGTAACTATATGTCATAAAATACCTTCGCCGGCCTTTCGTGCAACTCGCAAAGCCTCGACCCGTAATACAGCAAATAATTTACGAGCTATTTGATGCTATCATGTTACGAGACTCACCTATACATAACTGCAAAAGTATTATTAAATATCTATTACTAAATATTCTATCATACATCATGTTCAACACGTTAAACCGATAACATATTACTGATATATCTTGTTTTATATGTCAATTGTTACTTTATTTGTATTTACTGTTTGAATATGGTCAGATGAAATTTTTAGGAAACTTGCTAATCAGTTCTGCCTCAGCAGCCGAGCTAGACAGACACGAGAAACTGTGCTTGTGTGAAAATGCGACAAGCAGTGAATTTAGGTGAACAAAAAGAACAAACATTGATAAATGGTAAAGCTACAAAGTGCAACAGCAAATACCACCAATCAAAATAACAAACAAAGGTGAAATATATTACATAAGTAAAGCTACGAAAGCAATGGAAACGATGCAAAACTAAGAAGAAAACAGCTACGATGACGAACTATCACATGAAGATGGACACTGGAAGATAGCAACAGCGCACAAAAAGCGTAAAATAATACCAGTCAGAAGCGCCGTGAAAACTTCAGATACGGAAAAGCAACGATGGCTACAAAATATCCCACTCCAAAATTCATTCGGTTCACCAATAGAAGAAATAGATACGGACCCAAAAGGAAATGTCACAACTCATATCGTTAACCCCTTCGCTTCGGGTGCCGCTTATAGGTGGAGCCGGCTAGATGACCTGTGGGTACGGGTGCCCAGAAAACCACCTAACAACAAACTGTGCATATACAGGAAAGATAAACGAAGTAAACTGTAACTGTAAATGAACTGTAATGGAAACCACCCAGCAAGCTATAAAGACTGCGTAGTCAGAAAACAACTACAACGAAAAC
>NT_177184.1:1140204-1159512 GCF_000188095.3 Bombus impatiens | reverse complement strand
ATTATGTATACAAACATTGAAAACGTAAATAAACATTGAAAACGTAAGTAAACAAACCAGTGTTTGTTAACAAGGCGGAAAATTCTGTATACACACATTGAAAATGTAAATAAACAATCCCGCGATGTAAATAAAAGATGCGGAACCAAAACAAACGTAGATAAATAAAACGTGTAAACGTTCGAAAATTCTTAGAATTTGACGTCATTTCTCGGAATTTTGGCGATTGCTAGAAAATGACGTCATGTCCAAGAATCGTAAAAATTGTGGTAGTCACGGCAACTGATTTTCGATCCGTTTTCCGGACTTGAACAAGTCGAATCACGAACGGGGACATTTTTCGAGTGTCTGGTTTCGAAACTTTTTACTACGGTTCTTCTGCGATATTACTCGTCCAAGAATTTCGATTGGTCGTCCCAGGAGCGTTACTGGTGGCGAGATAATTAAACACTCGATTAACTTTAACTTCGATCTTTTCTTTATTTTTTCTCCTTTTTTTTTTAATGTTTCGATAATATACGGTACAGCGTTCACGACATCTCGTTTCTTCGTCTTACGATTAAACGGAAGAATCGACAACGCAATATTTTTTACATATTTACAATATTCTCACAAACTGATCGCTACGCGTTACGTTTGCTCGTGTAGAAACTCTGATTTATCTTAATTCGAAGTTACGATGCCAGCGACATACCTTATGACTCGCATCCGTACAGTATTTACTTAAAAATCTGTAATACGCGTGAATTATTTCCTGGAAGTCTTTTATCCCCTTCTTATCGTATATAGGCAGCTGCTAATTAACGCTACGACGATCCTCAGCTTCTTATTCGGTTCGATTTTTTCGAATTATTAATCGGACCTTATATCCAATAACCGCGGCAATTCCGGGAAACGATGCCATCCACTTTCGACAAATCCTCCCAGACACACAACGTACTTAATCGCGACGATGATTATTCGTCTTCTCGGTTTTTTTTAATATAACGGACTGTTGTATCGAAGTTGCTGCGTCTTCTTTCCGCTCGAACAACTAGGATCGCCTGTTCCGCGATGCCTACACAGATCGTTAAATCGTACGTCAATTTTGGCCGAACGTGTACTTACTTACGTATTTTAATAGCGCACGCAACACACACGCATCGCTCGTCCGAACGAAAAGGTCGAGTAACCAACGAACGTATTTTTGCTCGTGCATTTAAAAGATTAAACGGAATAAAGCAAGCTGAGACCCTGATTAAGAAGATGCAACAGCTCGCAAATTAATCCCCTCGATTCGTTCGTTATAAATAAAAGATTAGTCGATTCGTCGACCTCGAAATGCTATCGTCGCCTAGCGGTGAAAAGGTGGCGACTAATCGCTGCTGCTGTCTCTGTCGCACACTATCGCGTTCCTCCTCTAACACGAACACATGATCTCGTCGCGCAATATCGCGCTCCTCGTCTGTGGTAGTCGAAGTACTGCCATCTATCGGATCCGGCTGAAACTGCAGAAAAGTAACAGGAATATAGAACGTGAGAGGAGAAATCTCAACTCCTGTTAGACAAGCAAAGCTACATTGTGCGACAAGGACGGACACACGTGACGTCACAGACAAAGACAGCCGTATAGCGCGACAAGGACAGACGTACTTCACCCTCTAATTTCACGATTATTCGTTAATTACGCTTTTCTCTGGTAAAATTCATCAACTTTCAGGATCGTACGACAAAGGTAGAACCTGTGGCAAGATTCGCGCACCAATTTCCACAGAAATTTCCCTTTAATTAATTAGTTATTGACCATTATCGTAGCTAGTGTCGCGGCTATCGCGGTACGAGTATGCGATTTTTCATAAATATCAACTTTTTACGCGATCATTTCGCTCTCTAAGGAATTGTAGAAGCTTCCTCGGATCCTGTACCAAATTCTTCGTGCATAAAAGTTCGTAAATTAATTACGCGTAGCGTAAATTATGCGAAAATTCGTGGCGCCGCTCTCGTGCAACGACGCAGCGACGTGCAATAATCCTCGATAATTAATTAATTAAGCAAAAATTTCGCTCCAAAACTGCGTGCGAATATTCCACGGAGTCTGGACTTTGTTCCACGATTCCAAACGTGAGCGAATTTTTCCCAGAAATAGAATAATCAACGAATATCCGATAGATCGGAGAGAGAAATATATCTGTCCTTGTCGCGCAGTATAGCGCTCCTTGTCTAGCAGAAGCGAGAACCCCCCTCGCGCGTTCTACGTTCCTGTTACTTTTTCGTGATTCTAACCGAATCCGATAGATGGCAGCATCTTCATCATCGCAGACAAGGAACGCAAGAGTGTGCGACAAGAACAGAAGTACGTACTCGTCGCAGACAAAGAGGGCGATAGTGTGCGACGAAGACAGACAGAGAAACTAGTTCCACCTTTTTACCGTTGTGTGGTGATAGTGTTTCGGTGTCCACAAATCGGACGAACTGTTTCTCGGTGAACGGAATGGTAAAATTAAGAGCATCGAGTTATGAACTTTTGCTACTACATCGTCCTAATTAGACCCCCAAAATCAGATTATTAGATCCTCAAAGTTAGACCTACGGACGCACGTGTATAACAACGTGCAAACTGATTTACTGATAGATTACGTGTAAGTAAAGTAAAAATCGTTGGAAAGTTACTTTTATACGAACTCCTATAAAAATCACCGACAATTCATTTAAATTGTTAATCGTTAATAGAGAATCTTACACCTTGCGTTGCATCTTAATCTAATCTAATTTCTATCTCGTTATTTGATTATTTTGTTACCGACCGATTATTTTGTTTTACGATCTTACGCTAAAGAATAGAAAGATTAAGACGCACATTACAATGGAAAGACTTTTAGGAATTTCAGATTGAGGTTAGACAGAGATTCGGGTGGCGGTAAAACGCGATCCATTTGAATACCATCGGTCAGAATCTACCGTAAGTAGCCAGGTATCCTGTTCGAAGATACGATGGTCGTAAAAACTGTCAGCACGGAGGAAAATTTATCGATATCTGTCGCATAATTACCATGGTAACGCAACGATAAACCGATGGTACTCTGTTTGACTTGCTATTGAGAAAGAGCGTCGATCATGTAGTTCCCGAACCAACGACCAACGTGTATGGGTATTCGATCTCGGTGAAATTCACACGTGGCTGTTCCCCTTGTGGCACCTATCGTACGTATCTATCAAATTCGATTAGATTTCACGCGAGTCTCCAGCGATGACAGGCGACGGTCCTCGAAGCGAAATCGCAGACAAAGCGAGCGAATGGAAAGGCTGAGGCGAGAAAACCAGTACAAGAGTTTCAGAATGTCGAAGCGTAGCTGTCACGAATTACCAGCGCAACAAGAATCTCGCTATACAATAAGGAAAAGAGATTTTAATTTATTTGATTCTCAACGATGGGATACGTCGACGTTATTGGCGCCTTTAGAACGATATCTATAAATCTCATTAAATTTCGCTAAAATTTTCTAGTAGTCGCTTTATGTATTAGTTCGTCCGAAAAGTTTCTTTCGTTTTTAAGCAAATAATGGATTTCCGTCTTATATTATTATTATTATTATTATTTTGTTCTATCAAAATAAAGATGACAAGGTTCGACGTATTAGGTTTCATGTTTGCATAAAGTTGCATCGTTGTAAACAAAAGACACTTTTCGGACAACCTAATAGAATTTATGTTCATCGTTGCTCGTACGAATCTCGTCTAATACTAACATTATTTATAACAGAAAAGAACAGCCGATGTAACCAACGCGCAACGCCGATCACATCCATCGGAGATATTAGCCAACTTTGCGAAAGAGCGATATAAACGTAGTACGAAACGGGGAACACAATACGTTCGTAATTCGCTGAAGAGAAAAAGAAAGAAGAAGAAGAAATAGAAAAGAGGGACGAGTCTTCGACCGTTTTCCAAATTACGTTAATTATTCCGCTAATTAGGGATACGATTGCACGAGAGCGATAAGGAGCTCGATGCCTTCGTTGTCTGTCAGCGAGCTGGTTCGAGCTGGGACGAACAATTTTATTCTCGGGCTTTCGAAGAAGAGCGGAGAGACGAGGCAAAGGGTTGCGCGCATTATCGAGATTAGGCCGAACGCGTATCTCTGCTGTATCGCGTGTATCGCGGTCTCGCGTGGCTCGCGTCGAGATTCCGATGAATGGATAGCAAGGAAAATATAACCGAGCGATAATAGGAGAATCGGGGGACAGCTGCAACAAGGATTTACGACTCTTTGTGCGCGCACCGAATAATGCTCGAACTGTCCAAAAATTTATCGATCCTATCTGCCCTTGCCGGCAAATATTTACATCGTACACTGAATCTAGGAGGATGTCAACGTACTCCGATTTCCGAACACGAGTCCTCCGGTTTCCCGACCCCATCTACGCGAAAAAACAGCGCCGTCTTAAGCTCAAAGTGGTAACCGTACCAATGATAGACGTATTTTACGTTATACGCGTTGCAATTTATAAAGACGTTTTGAAATTTCGTTGGTAAACTTGAACAAACGCACTGTAGCGAGACACGACGGTCCGATCGTGTCGGTGAAACTCGAAACGAATCCGGAGATGCATCTGTATATCTGCACTCCGGAGACAGAGTCTGTTGAATCGCACGCTCTTCAAACTTTGGAGGAAAGCGAATCAAAGCTGCAAAAACCTTGCAACGAAGTGTCTCAATTTAATATCATTTTTATATTGTTATACAAAAAATTTGTCATTTTCTTCTTCTTTTCGAGAATAGACTTGACACACTCTGGCTCGTTCCAGATATAAAAAATCGATTATAAGCTCGGTAGGATCGTCTTTAATACCTACAGATTTTACTAATGCGATCGCGACGATCGTGTCTCACGCTATTAACGAAACTTTAGAGCGCTTTACATAGCACGTACAATATGGACGTAAAAGTCTTTAAATACTTTCGTGAGTCATTCTATGTGACGAAAAATTCGAATCGCTTCGGACGCGATTCAAAGCTCGGAACTCTTGAAAGTCTTCGTATGTGACGGATCAAGACTTTCAAGAATTCCAGGCTTCGAATCGCCTTCGAAACTTTCACACGTCCGAGGCTAACGATACGAAAATCCGTCGTTGCTATCGAGACGAGTACGTCTACGTCGGGTTTCGACGCCAACTTTCCAAAATGAAACGGTACCTCGCGTATTTGCGCTCCGAATCGCGGATGTATCTCGACGGTCACAGAAGCAACGAAGAAACGTCGAAGGAAAAACGAGTCGAAGGCGCGATCGCTTCCTGCTTTCGCGAGAATTCCCTCCTCCGTCTTTCAGCATCGTGATATTTATGGATTCCGAGATTAAAAGCGCGCCGGTGATTAGCGTGCGGAGACCGAGCCCGGAGTAAATTAATTATATCGACCGAGCGCCCCGATAACTTATAACTGAATGCCTCTTTGTCCATCGGTTAGTTCGTATCCGGACCGAGATTTCGACATTTTTTCTCCCATTCGCGGAAGAATCTTGGAAATCTTCGGTCCACGATAAAAGGTGTGCTCCGAAACCAACCGACAGATAAACTCGACCGTCTCTCGCTCAATGGAATCTATTGTGGCAGATGGATCGAGGCGCGTTCCATTTCCGGGGTCAAGAATCCTCGTGGTAACGTAACTTTACCGAACTCCAGGAAGATCGACAGGGCAAATCTTTCGACGCAGAGAGAACGCTGCGAATTAGCCGATCCATTCCTATGTACGAACATATCTCGACACGAACAACCGCGAAAAAACCAAACAGCTGCGCGGAACGCTGACTCTCGTCAACTTTTTCATCCTCTCGTTTTTCTCTCGACGGTGAAAAAAATTCACCGTCACCCAACGCGATATCTCTACGTCGACGATCGATGTCGAACACGATGCAAATGTAAATACGGCGTATGATGGAGACGCGGTTCTTTCTAGACCGTGGATCGTTATACGTTTACGGTAGATTTAAATGTGTAGGATGCAAAGATGCGTAAGTGGCAAATGAAAATGACGAAGACGTGTCTTCTCGCGTCGAAAATTCACATAGTTTAGCGGCCAAAGAATACAGAGTCACCTTGGATGTCGGAGGCAGCCGACGATCTCCTTCGTCTCTGTTTGCGCGAATAAAAATCAGAAATATCGGAAAAATGATTTTTGTCTTCCTACTAGTTCGGATATGGGCGGCTCTATCGTGTAACGAAAGTATCAAGCTTTCGGTCGAATCGTAGGTATTTAAATACTTATAAACGGCAGCGTATGTAGAAGAGGAAACGTCGATTCCAAGGCGCCTCGGGCCGAAAAACGGTGAAGCGTCACGCGTTGGACGAAAAACATACGAGGGCCTTCCAGCCGTTTAATCTCGAGACGCGGGTAAGTGGCGTAAAAGTCGCGACACGACTATTCCCACGTTCGCTCGTTGGACGGATATTCGTTCCGCGATAAGGCCTGTTTGCTCTTGGAAACTTAGAACGGTCCATTCGCGGTTCTTCTATTTCCCTCGTCCCCTAACCCCGTTCAACGAACCGCTCAAATATTTGGCTTTTTTCGCTTGTTTTATATCGTGGTTTATAACGCGCGACCAGCGAAAACCAACCCGGTTGATTCGACCGATTTCATTTGGCTCGGCGAGATTTGCAAAGAAAACGGATTGCGCTATATAATTGCCGTCGTATCGCACCAAAGTGCAACCTCTTTTAGCTGCGATAACTAAATGATCTGCTACATCACGCGCTTTTTATACGACAAAGAAAAGGTAAATTAAAGGGCCTGCTGCCACAAAGAGATTAACAGAGATCAACTGGAAATTCGTCAAAATCAAATCAATTGTTTCAACGCGAGTTTGTATTTTTTCCAAAAAAACGTTGTTTTCCGTATTTCGCCGAGTATTTCAGGACATTTTTAGATCTATATGCGCGTCAAGTGCGAATATAGACTCAACCTGGACAAGAAATTCCAAGGATCCGCAAAAAATTCCTTTCTCGTTGTTTCTTCCACCGAGATTCTCCTCGATTTGATGCAATTTAAAGAATTTCAAGTATTCGTAACATTGTGATAGACGGTAGCTTGGTCCTTAGCGCGTCTAGCTCAGTTTTCCTCTATGTTTCATTTCATTCGTATCTGACGTCATTTCGTCAGAACTTCCGAGACCTTTTTAATCGTCGATAAAAGCGAGTTGGCAAATAAAAATTTTATTCGATGCGTCTTATTCGATTTCATTAATCTGTCGCGTAACGACGTTCACGTTTCTACCACCGTGTATCCTTTGGTCTTATCTGCAAGCCAGGCAGAAAAATCTCGACGATAGCCTGGCGAAAAGGAAGGGTTAACGATCAATCGTTATCTCTCAACTCGTAACAGTTTCTTTTTTTCTTTTCTTTATTCCGACAAACCTTAGAATATACCGTCGTACTTATAAATTAACTTTTCGAACGCTCGCGCGTCAAATGTTTCTACACGCTCTACGCTTTTCGCGCTTCTTATAGGCGGCGCGATAAATACATATGTATGTCTAACGATAAATGTAAGTACAAAAGCACGGCTATCGGGGTAGCATAACGAATACGGCGTTAATACCTGCGTTAATTACCGCGACGATCGCGTGCTTCGATTCTTGTCTCGTCGATCATCGCTCGACACGAACCCATCGAACTTGCAACTTTTCCCTCTTCTCGATTCATCGTCGGTTAAAATGTCTTATCTAGCTTTTTTTTCATTTTTCAACGTACGTTAATGTGCTCGAAATTCTCTTAAAACGTATCTTTTATCTTTTATGTAAGGTTACGAAACCCTGTGTCTCTTCCAGAGATATAGAAACAGTCTGATTTATGTGCCCTAATTGCTTGTCAAATAATTTTATTCGTTTATAACGCTTTGCTTGTATTATTATATCATTGTTTATAACGTTTAAAACGTTTTATCGTAAACAGTATGCGCATCCCTGTATGCAAGTATTCGACCACCTGGTAATTTCGTATCGATTAATCTAAATGTACGAATGTGCGGGGCTATGTTGAGCGTATGTCACTGCTACTACGTCTTTGCCACTATCTGAAGCGTTTAATTAATTGCTACGTTAATAGTACATTATCTCTTTGTATACTTACGTATAATAATTATAGACTGTTACGAAACAATGCCTAGGTATTTTAATTCGAACGAAAAGAAGCAAACATCGCGGAAATAACAAGATTTCGATTTTCTTCGTTTTCAAAATGATAGATAGGACATTTTAACCAAGTGTTCCTTTCTCGAGAAATCCAACGGCTCTGCCTGACGCATCTTCGAACTCGAAATTCGCAGAGAGGACGTCCACGTGGACGTGGTACAGCCATGTCGCGTGACTTTGGCGATCCAACTACGACCGATCGAATTTCGCAGGTTTATTTGAAGAGCGTGGCAGCTTCGATACGCAACCGAATCGCACTCGCCAGCGCAGCGGCCGGTTTACACTTCAAGCCTTATATATTATTATTATATTTAGATCGCGCGGCAGGCCACCGTATCGAGCGAGCTGTTTGTTTAGCCTGAAATTCTGCGCTTTGGAATGGCCGACTGTCATGGAATGATGTCATGGAGTAAGATCGTGGCTGTGCGCGCCGTAACATCTCTATGTCCTCCAAACGTCCAACGATCGCGAAACGTGTTCAACTCGAAACGCGGAAACTTCTAATTAATTGGACTTCGCGCGATCCAGTTTCCGCTCTCGAGCTAACGCAATACGCGCGCACACCCATACAAACACACTACACTACATCGTAATGATAACATCGTTTAAACATTTTCAATTCTTATATGTCGTGGTTAACTCTTGTCGTGATTGAAATTTCACCTGCCCACACATACCTATTATCACAAAATACTATCAATTTGTAACCGCTGCAAACGATAACTTCTCTACTTTTCGCGTGATATTCAATAACGATAGAACATTCGATTACGTTTATTTGATTTGGTCGATTTTTAGAACGTGAAAAGAACGTGTCGAAATTTAAACGATTGATTGAAATTGTTCCTGTGATTTTATAATTATAGGACGCAGTGTACGCGTACGCACATAGGTACGCACCATGCATACGGCAAACACACTCGTGCACATACACACACACATACAGACACGCTTGGAAAAGTCAGCAATAAAATATGTAACCTTGAGAAAACTTAATAATGTAGTTAGTTCGTAAATGGGGACACGATTTACCATTTAGGTTTCCAAAGAATAATCTCCGGAAAAATGTCGATTGGGCGATGACGTGCGTATCGCGCTGTTCTCTTTGTTCCTACATGTAATGGGGCCAAGTTTCGATACCAGGTACGTAACGTTGGTATTGCGCGTAGGACGTAGACACGTGCGGATGGCTCATCTGCGTAGTCGTGTGCGAATAGTGTGGATTATGGGAAGAGGATATGTACTGCATAGGAGGAAGTGGTGGCTGAAGCTCGTGGTATCTGACAATGTCCGCCTGCGCTCTGTCTTCCCAAGACGTCTCGGCGATCGGTTGCTCCGAGCAGTGTCGCTTGTTCGGTCTCTCGATCTCCTCCTCGTATCTGAAAAACGTTATATTTCAGCGACTCGAAATTTTCGAACAAAACCCCATGCATACGAGCGAGTTCTGCCACGAGAACGACACTGGGCTGTCCGTATCGCGTTATAAATACACTCGAGATTTATTTCCAAGATATTTAACACAGATTATGCACACGTTAAAATTATTGTTCCAGCTGGATTATAACGTAGATGCAAATTAAAATTAATCGTTTAGCCTAAAACATAAACCGGCGCTTTTCAAAAAAAAAGGGGAATTCCTATTAACTTTCACCGTGCGCGATTTAAGATAGAAATTCCTAGATAAAAAAACTCGTAAAGTGTAAGCTATCTGTACTTTTTGTAGCAACTGTGCTGGCTCGAGAGAAAACATGGCCTCGTCTACGTCAGGACCAAACGCAAGAAACAATTACCTGTTGAATATCCATTGAGAGGAGGTGGTCGTTGGTGCGGCTACGTGTACCGCCGGCACCTGAGGCCGAAGGTACTGGTCCAGCTCGTTGCTCTCGACTTCGCATTCTTGAAGGTTCAATGGAAGGTTCAAACCGACGCCGCCCAGAGACCCAAGACCGTTCAATTGACCCTCCTCGATTGGTAAACCATCTCCAACTTCGATGTACCTGAAGTCGACTCCTGGTTGATGTTGATGCGGTGAATCGCTCGACGAACCAATCGCCAAGTCTTGCTGATACATCGTACTATTTGGCTGCGGCTGATTTCCCTGTGAACCAGATTTCCTTCCTTTTTAGTTTCCATCGGTTCTTCTCGAAAGTACAGGCTCGCATATCTCTCCGTTTCAAACGTCCTTACCTGATTCGCGTAATGTTGTCCGCGCGGGGTAGTGGGAGGGGTCGGGGGTGACAATCCTTGATTAGGGGTAGTCGGAGGAGAAGAACTAACTCCGCTCTGAGGCGAGTTCGGTCCCTGTGTGCCCCTAGGACTCGCGTCCTCTTGCTTCAACGACCTGGACACGTTGAAGGTCACGTTGCTTTGGTTCCTCGACGGCGACCCTTCTCGACCCGACGGCCCGTTTTGCTTTCGACGACGAGGTTGGTACTTGTAGTCCGGATGCTCGCGCTTGTGAATCACGCGGAGACGATCGGCTTCCTCGATAAAAGGTTTCTTGTCGCTGTCGGACAGCAACCTGCGATCAAACGACCAGAAACCAAGAGATCAGACGAAATTGGCGCGATCTTGCGACGTTTTGTGTCATCGACGGTCGTCGATCAAGGTTCACACGCGCGCACCCGCTTCTTCGCGTATATGCGGCGCAGAAGAGGCTGGAACGAGAGCATTTCTATCACCATACGCGATACACTCGAGGAGTCGAAATGGGAGGTCTGGTTAGTGTTTCTCGCCGCGTAGAGTCTTAAAGGGCGCAGTTCACGCACACGCGTACATCGAGTATATACGGGAACTCGAGCGATTCTCGTTCGACTGCATCGCAACTCGAATCTCGTCTCGTCTCATCCAGCTCCGTCCCGTCTTGTCGTGTTAGTCTTTAATTTCTCGTGTTTATGTTCCCACTGGGCTCGTAAAGCCCCAAGACTGATAAGCTTTTCCGGTCTCGGCTGCGAGATCTCGAGGATTCCAGCAACGATTCCACGCTTCTAGGCTCTTTGCTCCTCCCGCGTCGCGTTTCCTTTCTCTACCCCGTATCAAACTCGAAGGTGACCAGACGAAAGGGTAGGAAAGGAAATATCTACGCAAAGTCTCGGTACCTGGTCTTTTAACTTTCACCAGAAATTTCTAGACTACGAACCGCTTACGTTTAAGATTTTGTACGATTTGAAAATTTCTCGAACAAAGCGTTATTACGTCGAGAATAAATCAATGGCGAACGACGAGTTAACTCGTCTTCCTCGGGTACACGCGCAGGTTAACGCGCGCGAGTCGTCACTGGGAAAGAGAGAAAAGAGACTCTCCATCTGGTCAACGGACTTTGCCTCGAGGTTTTTTTGTTTGGCAGGGCTTGACGATAGCGACTCGTCGCAGCCTCTCTTTTTCTTTGCCAGATGCAACGCAGGGTTAGCTAATTTGGATCTGTCTCTCTCCGCCACGCGATTATACGTTATCTGCGGTGCGTTATTCCGGTGTATCTGACACTGTACGTAAAAATCGCGATGAAAACGAGCCACGATAACGTCGTGGCGTCTATGGCTACGGCGATGATGGTGTTTGAGGTTCGAGGTATCGAGGGTGAAGCAAAACCGCGGCAAAATCGAGACGTTGCTTCCGTCAGATAAGATGCATTTACCTGTTCGTCACGGGTGTTATTTGCACGAAGCGTCGAGCGACGAAGGGGCAGGTTCGGAAAAATTCACCTGACGGGGACAAGGAGTTTATTGTGATTCTTGGGGGCCGTTTATCTGAGGCAGGAACCGGCCGGCAGCTGTTAGCACGCGCCAAGGATGAACCGAGCCTATCTGTTTTCGTTTTGTCGACAAACACCGTGTCTAATATTCGAACGCGATACCTTTCGAGCCGGAAGAAAAAGGACAAGATTTATTTCCGACGCCTACACCTGGTCCCTCGTAAATATCGACTACGTCGATAGTAGCCCGCAAGTCGTTTCTTTTTGCAAATAATCCGACGACGCCGGCTAGAGCTGCTCGGCGCACATCGGCGACGCTCCACGCAAAACGACAGGATTCGAAAGGCACGTTATTCCTTCCTTACGTCGCGTCGTTGTCGGTAAATGCTTTTTTATTTGCACGAAAGATTTTTATAAAAGTCGAAATTTACAAACCGATCTTTGATTGTACCGTTATGAATTTCATCGTGAATTTCAACTTTCAGATTGATGACGTATCGATGGCTAGACTCTCTTCTTACGAGCTCAACAAATTGTAATTTATTTAATCGAGCAGCAACTAAAGTTCCGTTTCGAATAAACGAAGTTCCGCGGCAAAACTCCGATCGGTCGTGTTGTGCTCCTATTTTGACGTTAAGACAGAGATACGCGGGGGATATCTGTGATCGGAATCGCGATCGGGCGGCATTGTAAAATGATTCACCGCAGGGGTTCTGATCGATGTGGTCGGCGAGGTCCTGTGATCCTCGCTCGCGCGACCCACCAGGGCATCTCGTTAGTCTCGATCAGGAAATGGAATATCGTTCCCTTCTCGCGACTTTCACAACGTGCGGTATACCATTTTCTCTTCCGTCGCGTCGTCTATCGATCGATCGACCGAACAGTCGTTACGCGTCGCTTGTTATTTGGTACAACGATAGCTTGGCGATTTTCGTAGAAAATTGTATTCAGATGCATCGTATTTTGCTTTCGAGTAGCAGAACGCGTCATTATCTAAAAAGTCTAAAAGTTATCGAGAAATTTGACAAAGACGTCGCTTTACTTTTCTCTTCCGTATCGCTTCCACGTGCTGTACTAAAAGCTAGACTAGAATAGAACAAGCCGTGACTCCGCCTTTAGCTCCGGTTTTGACAACGCTGACCCGTTTACAACGAGTTCGGGGTTCGCGCGGTTGTCAACCGGGAACGATCGTACCACGTGCAGCCTCGGCGCCACGTGGTAAGAATGTGTTCGGTATGCGTCCCGTAAAAAATGCTTGCTCGCCAAATCGCGGGTAAAAATAGAACGAGGCAACAAGTGGTCGCGTGGACTGTTGCTTCAAGTCGAGAAGTCGAGAAGTTGCCGAAGAAATCAGAATCGAAGTCTCGCTCGCGATCAACCAACCACCGGTCGATTCGATAAAAGTAGCATACTAAAGACTCACCGCCAAAGCTTGCCCAGTGTTTTGGACAGTTCCGCGTTGTGAAGCTGCGGGTACTGATCGGCGAGTATTCTCCTTGCAGCTTGAGCCCACACCATAAACGCGTTCATAGGTCTCTTCACGTGGGCCGCTCTTTTATCACCAGAACCCCTGCAATTCGAGGACATTATCTTCATTGGAAACAATTGTTTTCTTCGAATACAGCGCGTACGCGGAAACGGGAGATCGTTTAAAAATTCCCATTACCAATTTCAAGGAAATTTTCAAGTTATTAACTATCGAACATTCGTGGCGTGAAAGGATTTATGTAGCGAGAAGCGAAACGTTTGGATGGAAGATAGAAATAGAGATCGAGGAGGCTGCTGCGATAAGGAAGCAGCTTCGTCTTCTAGTAATTTGATTGGAATTGTTGGTCGACTATAATATTCGTAGCAATAAACTTCTGCACTTTTATATATGAATTATATTTCATGCGATATCGCGTGGCAGCTACAGCGGCTATAAAAGGTATTTGCACATACCCTTGTTTTATTATTATCAGGTAATTATCAGGTCTACGTTTCAGTTTCAGTATATGGGATTTTTGTAGCCATATAAAGTACTATCGATGCAAAATTTAATATAAATTCTTGGATCAAATTAATTCGTATGAAAGTACTATAGTACCGTGTCAATACGTGTTTCACAGCCGCTGTATGCCTTTCTTTTCCTCCCAATAAATGCGACTTAAATATTTGAGCTGTTTCTTTATTGCCGCAATCCGTTCGATTTCGGAGAATACATGGATCTGGTAACAGTCGTTGCAAGAGAATAACCAAAGGCTAGTCATATCGCGACGTATCCTCGTGCATAGAAAATGTTCAGTCGAACTATCTTCAAGTCATCCTGCGAATCGTTCGGAAAGCAGGTTGCCGATTCGAAGAAAACCTTCCAGCTACGAAGTACCGAATATCAGTGACAAGAAGGAATTACAGTGACGAGGGGCGGAAGGTTCGAGGGATAGAAATTCTGGAAAACGCGTCGATCCGGGGACACTGGTTGCGAGAAAATAACAAGAGGTCGGTGGTATCGCGACGTATCCTCGTGCTCGTGTATCGAGAGTTTTCTACCAAGCTACCCCTGGGTCATCCTGCGGAACGCGGCACGCTTAAAACCGGCCTTAAAATAACACCGGCGCTGCCAACGGGTGACGAGCAGGAATGGACGTATCCCTTTCTTTCCTAGAAGATGACTTCATAAAACCGTTGCCTCGTCCAGCCAGGGATCGACTGACGTGACTGACGTGATTGCCGTACAAGCCCTTCTCGTGCTGTTTTCTTTCTGGGATTAATCGAGCCTCGTTCGAGGACCTTACGCGAACCAAAACCCCAGACGTCGACCGGCTAGGAACCGAAGGAAACGCGCTTCACCGAGATACGCGTACGGACGACCTGTCGGCAACGGGATGCTGTCCCTGCTGCCGAAGGTGGAGAGACTTTTAAAAAGCACAGCCGCAACCGTTTCGAAAGACTCTGGTGTGTCACGGAGAAAGAGAAACGTTCGACAAGGAAAGAGAAAGAGATAGAGAGCGAATATTGGAAGGAAGCAGCCGAGAAAGAATTTGAGAAAAGAGGCCCGTATATATTTCGGCCTCTTTGAAATAAGAGGGGCGTTAAATCCGTGAGCAAACCCGAGGAGCCGTTGGTAATTAGCGCGGGTCCACTAACAAGGGTTTTCACAGCAATCGCGAGTCACTTCGCTGTACGCGGTTTACCTAGATACGCAAAAAATCTTCGAGTCTTTGCACCTCGTTTACGCGGTTTCGCGGAGTACTAGCTGACGTGCGTAGGCGTGGCACCAACTACGCAGCAGCTGCACCCTTTTTTCGTTTCTACGACTTTTCGTTCACCGAGTTACGTTCCTCGTTACGCGATTTCGTGAAAGGAAATTTCGCGTTTCAATGTCGAAAAGTTAGTCGCATTTCATTGGAACGATAAAGTTTCGTTAGACGGCAAGTCGCAAGATAAGGAATAGAGAGATGTTTGTGCCTCTTTCTTTTCCACGATGTTCCGTTCTCCGTTACGCGATATCACCAAAAGAAATTCGCGTTGCGAAAATGCTAGTCGCGATTCGGACTTTGAAAGATAGACGAGCTCTAGGTAAACGATAAATTGCAGGATAGGGGAAAGAGAAAGAGCAACGTGGAGGAATTACACGGTCGTATGGGGCGAGAGGAGGAAACGCGCGATAGTTCGACTGCATTCTCATGGATTTCATGGGAATTAAAACTAGTCGATTTTATCGGGCCCTATCGTCGGGAATAAACATCGTACCCCCTTTAGCTACCCCGAGATAACCCTGTATAATTGAGGGTTAGCGCGATAAGCCGTCGCGCATAGCGATACACGCTCGGAGATTTCAACCGTAGCTAGGAAATTTTCCGTGAGTTAACTGTACACCTATGCTCGTTCCGTAACAGAATTTTGGAAAATCGTTTCGACGAAGATTCGCGGCTACGTTTAAATGGCATTTGCATCGCAGAATAACGATTCTTCGCGTTGCCATCGAAGAAAGATTGCGTCATCCCTTCGCGATCCGCGTTTCGATTTTATCGAATCGTAACGATCGTCGGTATGGCGCAACGAGCCGACCATTAATTCGTCGTCCCCTCCTTCGATACGCGAAACGAAAAAACGCCGTTTCTCGTATCGCTTCTCTCATCCTTTGCGGGCTCTCCTCCGCGCTTCTCACAAATCACGATCGACGCGCTGCGACGGACAGAAACAGAGAGGAAAGACAGAGGCAACGAGATCGGGCATTAATTAGCTAATTTGCGTTAATTGGCAGCCGAGGACACATTTCCACGAGCCGTTTCCCAAGCCGAGGAAACCAGTGCGTCATAATTAAGTTAGCGTTACGTATTTTTAAAGCTTGGACCGCGCGCGTTTACACCCTCCCTCTCTCTCTCTCTCTCTCCCTCCCTCCCTGCCTTTCCATCGTTTTATTCTTTCTTTCCGCTGCGCGTTAAAATCTTGGCGTTAAAACGCGTCTTCGCGAACGCTAACGACGCTTGCTAAATATCGCTGCGAAATGCAGGAGAAGAAGCTTTCGCGTTTTTTACGTGACAGTAGAGATAACGCAAAACTCTGTCGGGTATTTAGTTAGCGCGGGTAAAGCTCGTCGCTTCGGAAATTGCGTATCGATTATAGAGACAAGTGTTATGTGGAAAGCGTCGAACGTAAAACTCACTTGGTAGCGACAGGTACCAGGGTCCAATCGTATCCCTGAAGAACTTTGGTAACCGCTGCGCTGATTCTTTCGCCTCCATTCGCGGCAACTGTAGCAGCGACAGCCGACGCTTTTCCATTATTGTTGTTACCGTTGCTTCCATTGCTATTAGTCGCGATAGGGCTGTTAGAGTTGACGGAATTAGCAGCAGCGCCGCTCGACGAAATCGAACCGGATGCCTCGCCCATGATATCGTTCATCTTCTCTCAATTTTGTTCGGTCGCGAAAGCAAGGAGAGAAACGATGGCGCGTCCGACGAATCCACGGATTTATCGCGCGCTACGAGCGTTCATCGTTCGAAGGAGAACGTGCACGTTACCCAGCGACGGTTCATCGATTAATTGCAATTACCATTTTATCGTTGCGGTAACACGTCACTTCCGTTTCTCGCGCTTCTGTTCCAGCTGCGTCGGTGATTTCTCTTCTTTTCTGTTCGGCTCGTTCCCTCCGACGCGAGATGGCCTGGTATCGGAGCGCGGCGCGCACGTTTGTCACGTTTAATTAATTTTGCACTCGATTACGAACCGAGCAAACGCAACGGGTATGCATGCCAAGCCGTCGGCAACTCGCCGAGGTCTCGGCCTATCTTCCAACGACTTTTTTCTCGTCGTGACTCGAGCCACGGCAATTCTAATCTCTTCTTCTTCTTCTTCTTCTTTGTGTATCGGCCCGTTTTACTCTTTTTTTCCTTCTGCTTCCACTATCGGCTACACTCTCTCCTTCTCTCTTCAACTGTAAACGATCGACGTTCCAGAACACACGAGCCAAAGCTGAATGCTGCGTATTCCACGGTTTCTCGGCCTCGATCCTACGCCGTCACTTCTCGGAACTTCTTCTATCGCCGAAATACTTCCGATAGCCTCGGTTCTCGCGATCGACGCTCGCTTCCGATTCCGTAAGATCCTACTGTTCGCCAGCTACCACCGATTCACGTTTCCACGATCTTAATGGCACAGGGATCTTTAAACGCCACCACGAAGACTTCTCGAGTTGTCGTGCACGAAATTCACTATATACATTCGATGCATAGATCGTCACAGGTTGTAGGCGAAAATTCGCCGAGGCTCGCGATTCTTCCACTCGGTGTCGAACCTGTTGGAAGATTTTCGTGGTAGTTGCGAGCACGGGCAAGCGGCCGACACTTCTGTCACTTCGTCTCGCGCGACAGAGTCGACAAAAGTAATCACTCTCGATGGAGGCACGAATGGTATGTGGCGCGTGTCAGGATCGCGCGGCGACCATAAACATCGCGCTCGTCTTTCGGTACTCGAAGGAAAACGAAACGAAGTACGCAAGAACGAAAAGCCTGAGTGTGGGTCGAGGATTTCTAGTTGCTTGCGCGATCGACGCTCGAGTGAGGTGGTTGAATCGCCTCGGGGCACTTTCCACCGATCGCTTCAGCAGCGGCTGCTAGTTGGGGGCGGAGCGACGGGCCGAGGAGCTGCTAACACTTGTTGCTTTACGATCGTGCCCACCGATGAAGCCCGAGACGAGGGGAAAGGGACCCTCGATGGTTTGCCCGACGGTCGACGGACGACCGACGATGGACGACGGACCGACGGAGGAGAGATCTCCTCTCGATTCAGCTTTTAATACCAGATCGTTACCTTTCGCTGTGCAAAGCTGCTTTTCTTACTTGGAATATCCTTTTCTGGAATATCTTTTTCATTTCTAGGATATAGCATATAAGAGACAAAAGTATTCGTACACTTCTGACTTATTGTAAGTGTAGAACAGATGTACGCAAGATCTTGCAGAAAAGTGAAATCTACGCCGATACCTTTGTTCGTCGCTATAAATTTCAGCAGATACGTATATCGGAAAAGTCTAGTAGGTTTAACATTATTTAGTACTTTATCCTGTAAGACGATCGATCGATTAAATCTTGTCGGAAGATTCTCTTTGGAATATTTATCGGTAAGCCATTTAGTTTGCGCAACTTCGAAGATCGTACATGTGACTCGTCATAGGTAAATCTTATAGTTACATACGACGCTTAACTAGTAGATTTCTGTCTCTTTAGAATTACTCCTGACGACATCTGTCGTTACTTCACAACGAGACAGCGTGAACTTTTTATTATTGTTATTTATTCACCTGTTATCGCCCGAGTCATCCTCCAACAAGAAATTGCCACGATGACGAGATGAGAAACGAAGGAAGACGAGCGAATAAAGTTGGGTCGGTTTTACTCTTTGCAGATATGAAATGTAATAACGCGTGGAAAGGTAGAAGATTCTTGAATAAACGAATTATT
Organism: Bombus impatiens; assembly: GCF_000188095.3. Taxonomy (NCBI): domain Eukaryota; kingdom Metazoa; phylum Arthropoda; class Insecta; order Hymenoptera; family Apidae; genus Bombus; species Bombus impatiens. Next base: position 1,140,716 of record NT_177184.1, on the reverse strand, counting down.
TGGTCCCAGAGATCGACGATTCGAACGACCAGTTGAATCGTCCTGCCCGGTTAAAGACACGTTAAAAAGTCAACGATCTCGCTCACAGCATTTTACTCGACAAGGAAAATGCTTCGGTCCTTTGGAATCAAATTCGAACGTTCGATTCTCCACCGACTGTCAGCCCCCCCAAAAATCCCTGTATCGTTTATTTCGGACTCGTCTCTCTCCTCGTGGACGAGAGCCTCTATGGCCACGATATCCTCCGGGAGTAGGACCAATCGGGTTTCTTCTCGTTCCACCTACTTCTCCGTTCCTTTCTCTGCTCCTCTCTCTTTCTCTCGTTACGTCCCTCTTCGTTCCTCCCACGCAAGCAAGCCGATTGGTCGGCCAGTTGTTGGCAATAACGACGTCACAAGGAGGAGCGTGCAATTTTCCTGGCGATGCACCAAATGCGATCTCGTCGATGGTCGCGCTCGACCACGGCCGCTCCGAAGAAACGCGTCGCCTTTACCAGTCGTCACGTCGTCGAC
>NT_177184.1:1039975-1140007 GCF_000188095.3 Bombus impatiens | reverse complement strand
ATGCTCTCGTCGCGCGACCAAAGAGTTTCCTCGACCGGGCGAGATCCCCCCTCGAATAGAAGCAAAAGGTTCGGAGCAAGGAAATCGAACTCGGAACCCACCGACGCGTCGCGCGACCAGCTTACGCGGTACACGATGACATCGTGCCGGCTCGATGACGCTGCAGAATGTAACGTAGCTCGTGTCACCGTTGGGGGTCCGAGAGTTGCGGTGCTCGCCACCCGGGGGGCTACATGTGTCGGGTACCCATCGTCTCCTGCGGCCCCCTCTTCCAGGGGACCGCGTATCCTTTCAAGTGTCCGACACAACTCCGATACAGGACCCCCGGGAATCGGTGAAATCATTATTTTATATCTGCCACGCTTTTCGATCTCTCTCTCTCTCTCTCTCTCTCTCTCTTTCCCTTTCTCTTTCTCTTTCTATCCCACTCCAATTCTTTATTCTTTTAATCCAGTCTAAGTCGTCACGTTTCGACACATTATCAATATCATCTGATATTGGTATTTATATCTTACCTAATCTCAATGTCCTGATAGATATATATGGCGAGTTTCCGAATGCAATGCCGATTGTTACACCGAGAAGTTCGTCGCTCAAAATTCCTTGCAAGATCCGTCCGATTTTCTCATTTGCCAAAGTGTTGAAACACTATGAAACGCGCGATCGTAAGTTTGCTTCTGAGCGAAAGTCGAATAACTGAAATGATAAACGTTGGTTTATGGTCGCATGGGAAAGGGGCAAAAGGAATAGGAAAGAGTCCTTGTTCGTCGAAATCGTAGCGCGTGTTTCCCTGAACGGCCCTGAAACGAATTCTCCTTCGCGTACACCGAGAGAGAACGAAAGCACATATTGACGCCACGTGCGCTTCGGGATGTTTATCCCAGGAAGAGCAAAATTCCGGCTTGCTGAAATCAATATTATTGTTCGCGGTTGGCTAAATTTGAATCGCGATTCGGTTGCAGCGCGTAATGCCGCGCGTGCACCAGAGATCGAGAACGTACGATTGGTGCGACGAACGATTGGTAAGCAACGATGCTCCAGGACAGAACGAACAAACTCGTTTCCGTGCGAAAACAGGCCGACCCGACTTTGTTTCGCGAATGAGACTCGTACTCTTCATCAAAAGAATATTATAACTAGATCGCAAAATCAAACAGTGGTTAGAGTTTACGATTCTCGATGATCGATAAAAATGGAAAGTATCGGGCATCTTGCGCCTCGCACAGAGCTGTACGTAGTCAATTCGTCGAATGTCAATTCTTAAATAAAATAATACAAGCGTCTTTATACCTAACGCATAGATTCAACATAGACGCGCGCTATTGAGATCAAAATGGTTGCAACGAACTTGCATTTTCTTTGCAAAGGTGTCAATGGTCGAACACTGTATTGACGAATTTTAATATTTCTGCTTGACGTGCTAGAGTTTTCGGAACACCATCTCGTTCGTCCAAGTTTCTCATTACAGACCCTGGATCTGTATATCAGCGGACAACTACGGCATTGAAACAAATTCTTTGTACGCGGTAAACGTATTCAAAGCCGAAGTATATACAGTGATCGCGAAAGGCAGGTGGTTAGAAAACGTATATAAAAGCGTTCGATGTAATAGAGAATTATTGAAATAAAGCGACGAAGGCGGAATGCGTACGATTATAGACGTGGCCAGATCGATCGATCAGGCTAGTTAGCGCGGCTTCGTTCTACGATCTCGCTATATTCTTTCCCTTCGGGACTACGTGTTGCGTAAAAAGAGAAACAAAAATTGCGCAGCTCGTTCGTTAGGCGGCAGCAGAGCGTGCATTTCCCTCGCGATAGACCCGCGTCGACATTGGGATAAAAACCGTAGCAATCCGTAATCCGCCCAAGTGTCTCGAGCATTTCCGAGGGTCTGAGTGCGCGTTTACGCACCACCAGCAAGTTAATCCTGCAAAGTGCGAGCAAGATGCCTCCTTTGATCTCGCACAAAAGCCGCTACACGGCATTGACCGTGGTTTATATATGCTCATGTATGGGCCACTGTCTTTGCTAGCTCACTCATTCATTAAATTCGTTGTATAATTAGGCTCGCCAGAAAGATGCAGACTGTCAACCGATGATTCCTGTGCACCAGCGCAACGAAAAGAAGAAGCTTCAACTCGCTCCTGAATTTATGCCCTCGCATTCTCCCTGTTCCACTATTTCTCCTCCCGATGATCCTTCTTTTTCCCGATGTGACTCGCGAGAACGTAAAGTCACGTTCGCAGTGATCTAATTATATGGCTCGCGGGGAACTGCTAACTCAGTCACGGGACAAGGAAATTTGCAAATGCGATTATTTTCATCGAGAGAGAGAGAGAGAGAGAGAGAGAGAGAGAGAGAGAGAGAGAGAGAGAGAGAGAGAGAGAGAGAGAGAGAGAGAGAGAGAGAGAGAGAGAGAGAGAGAGAGAGAGAGAGAGAGAGAGAGAGAGAGAGAGAGAGAGAGAGAGAGAGAGAGAGAGAGAGAGAGAGAGAGAGAGAGAGAGAGAGAGAGAGAGAGAGAGAGAGAGAGAGAGAGAGAGAGAGAGAGAGAGAGAGAGAGAGAGAGAGAGAGAGAGAGAGAGAGAGAGAGAGAGAGAGAGAGAGAGAGAGAGAGAGAGAGAGAGAGAGAGAGAGAGAGAGAGAGAGAGAGAGAGAGAGAGAGAGAGAGAGAGAGAGAGAGAGAGAGAGAGAGAGAGAGAGAGAGAGAGAGAGAGAGAGTTATTTTCATCTAGAGAGAGAGAGAGAGAGAGAGAGAGAGAGAGAGAAAGAGAGAGGTCTATTTGTTCGCATGACGATCGAATTTGTTCGAAATTGATCGACTTTGTTGCAGAAGAAGAATCGCAGCGGAAAGCCGATGCGACTAGGTTTTCACGAGCGTTACGATAAACGGGAAAAAGTTCTAATTCGGTCGAACAACGAGGCGCTACGAAAAGCGTGGCATTCGAAAACGAAGCGAATCATAGCGAATGATTTTCGAAGACAGGATGGACACACGAAGGATCCGAGAGAAGTCGAGGAGCCGAGTCGAGAAGAAGAACAGAAAAGGAACAAGATCCTAGATATCCCCCACCAGATGCAGAGGTGGTCCACGGAACCGCCTCCGCGATCTACCATCCAACGTTTGGTGCGTGTGCCAGACGTGTGCTCATCGTTTCTGCCTCTTTCGTACGGACCAACCTGTGTGGTGCTCGCTCCCTGAATGAACCTTCACATCCTCGTCGATCCGTGTTCGTCTTTCTTCTCTAGTCAGCCAGTCAGTCAGTTAGCTATCGGAGTTTCCTTGAACCGTCGCGGGTGCTATTTTCTATGCCATTTTTTTTTTATTTTATAATCGACGCGATCGGATTACGACGATTAGAAACACGTCTTAAAGAATTCGAATTCGATACAGAGATCGTTGTTACACGGATGACGAGTAATCAGCGGTCGGAGTGCGAACCAAGGAAAAGAATAAATCGAGTCGCGAACGTACCAAAACCCGTAAACGATATTTATCGTGCGAGATAAGAAGAAGGGCCGGTCGCTGAGAGAGTGGCGGAAATCGATGCGACGCCGATATACGGACTACCAGGAGGGACAAGGGTCGGTTTATGATAAATCACGGCACGATAACCTCGGATTAATTACTCGGTTCTTTTCTTCGTTTTCCTCGGTTCTTTACGATGCGCCTCTCGACGACGCGTTTTACGTGAAGAAAGAACAGTGTGCGCAGGATAGAGCGGCAGGCGGGCCGATAAGTTCGACGTTTCGGTGAAAGTCGTTGCTCGCGGTCAAACGCGACTGGTCGTGCTATCTACAAAAAGAAAAAGAAAAAGGACGTTCGTTCGACAAGGAAGAAGATCGTCCGTGTTACGAATGTGAATATCTACGATAAGTAATTGGAAATAACATTGAGGAAGATGGAAGCCCACCAAGGTGGCGGTTTATCGTCTGCTGCGACAGAAACGGAAGCTGGACCGTCGAGCAGCGAACGATGCGGCAACGAGCAATGCACCAGCACTCTGGACGATGCAGTGGGCAAGCTACTTCAAGGTTCGCTTCTCTCGTTTTGAAAGATTCGACGATTCTTTATTAGAGTTAAGAATGTTCCACGTTTACTCGTTTCTTGCTTCTCTTTCCTCTGCTCGCCTTTCTACGTCTACGTAATCTGAAAAATAGCAGCGGACACCGTCGGAGTCGATAGAGGTCGGGCGAAGCTAGTTTTGGAAATATCAAGCGTAGAGCGGGAATTCGTCTTTTTCGGTTGTCGACCGTGTCGTACAGGGTTGCGAGTATCTCGAACGGGTCTCGCGTCTAAGGACACTTTAATTGGCGATGAAACTCGGCTCCTCAGATTTATCCCCGTGATACCGTAGCCGGATGGAGGGAAAATATGGGCGAGCATGATGGAAGAGGTAGGAAAGAAGGAGGAGCGACACGGAGAACCGAGGATCGAGGAGCGCGAAAAGACGATTTCGAGGAAGATTCGAGCGGCAGGTGCTGCGAACAGAGCGAAACCGCTGAACGTTTGCCACCGACACTAATTATGTTAGTACGAAATTAAATCTGAGACATCGACTCGAAAGGGTACCTCAGACAGAACACGGGAGAAGGTGGGGACCAAGAAGAGCGGTAGTAATGGGTGCCCGACGTGATTTACGAGGCGTCTCGTTGGAACTCCGCGTTCCCCGAACGTGTTTCGAAGAGGCAGAAGACGCGTCTTCGGACGAGACACGTCGAATCCATCGTTCTCTAATCGTCCAACCGTTTCATTCGTCTTTAAATCATCGCGTAACCAACCCGAATAGAAGAAGTAGTTGCTCGATGCAAGTTACTCGATACACCCTGTAATCGCAAAACGTTGCACGAAACGCTCCCGCATCGCCTTATATCAACCGCACAACGATATCTGTGCGAAATATCACGGAGGAAGCGATAAAATTGCAATTTGATCGATCGATCGATTCGCAACATGGGAAACCAAACGTTCTCGTCAATCACCGAAGGTGACGATGCGTTCAACGGTATCCTCACTTGTTAACGAGACTATCTTCGTGGTAATGGGAGCTGATTTGTACAGTAGTTAATGTAGCAAGAGTGGACGACAGGTCGGCATTGACAAGCAAGATACCAAAGCACACCGGTTCATTCAGCGGGCTACAATCCCTTATTATGAACCATATTCTCCGTCTCCCCTGCGGAGCCATTCATCCTTTGGAAAAGTACGAAAGTTCTCGGCCAATCTCCTCCTCTTTCGCTCGATTAATCAATTCCACTCCACTTGTAGCTTCCCTATCTCTACTATCTTTGCGTACTTCGAAAGCACGTGTTTCCCCTCTCAATCTCGAGAACGTTCAAACTAAACGCGCGATTTTCCTCGAAAACGTTCTCGACGACCATCGCCGATAAACGTTCGCTGTTGCTGCCGTTTCGTTGGGTGCGCTTCGAGGAAGACACAGTCGAACACGCGCGATTAGAAACGAAACTCGTTCGTTCCCAAGTCGTGTATATTTTTCGCGCGAAACTTTTTCTATTCCCGTCGCTTTCTAGGGTGTAAGCCCTGCCGAATTTCCATGAAAATTGTCGTCCTGGTTGCTATCGGTGAAGACAGTAGCGAGAGGACCTCCAGCGAACGTTAAAGGAGCCGACAGAGAGACCGCATCGGTGAACCGTGTCCTTATGGTAATTAGCTACCACGAAATCTACGGCTCTTCACAGTTCGGATGCTCGTGGTGACGTTTCAACACGTGCATCTTCCTTCTCCTTAACCTTCCTTCCTATCTTCCTACTTCCTTCCCTCGTTAACGATCACCGATACACAGCGATTCGAAATAAATGTCTCGATGCTCGGTAGTCTTCTTTCTTTCTGACGGATCGAGTTGCACATATAATCGCTTACGACGATACATTTATAACAAGTTTTTATGAATATACGTTATGCGTATGAAAGAAATCTGAATATGTACAGAACAGAATTCGCGGTCTAATAATAAGTCCGATTATTCTGTGCAAAGTTCAAGGTTGAATTTTAAGACGTTCAAGTTTAGACGACTCAAATGACTCTACTTTACTACAAATATCCGCAAATGTCCACTAACGATAAAGTACGTATACCGTTGATACAAAGAAAATGGCACGCGACCGATGAGACGATGAACGAAGCATGTTCGCGGAATATTCGATGTGTATCGGATATACGATGAGATTTCTTGGAATGGAAAACTCGAGGCGACCCAAATAACCTTTCTTTAGCCGGCGAATCGTTCGTAGGGGGATACCGAGAGGAAGTCGGTAATAATAATTAGTCTCTTAATGCGAACGAACGATCGATAGATAAAGACCACCACGTTCGGAACTTCTCGTTCGTTTGCAACTCGTAAAACTTTTCTGTCTGATGCTGCGTTCGTTCATGACTATGAATGATCGTTACGAGAAATATACGAAAGAGAACAAGAATGGGAGAACGGGGAACACGCGCTAAAAGTATTAACGGTTTGGCCAACCAGAGATTAAGATTATTTCAAGGGAAACAGGTGTCGTTTTATCTCTCCCGTTCCTTTACGATTCAATTCCGCGCAAAGATAGGCTACGCAACTTCCGGCTACACAAATTCCCACTAAACACGGTGCCGTTTCCTCTTCTTCTTAACATTCGCCAAACGTTGCTCTTCTACCATTCGCGACATCAGAAAATTTGCCCTAGATCAGCGTTGTCGTTGTTCGGGTATTTCAGACGTATGTTCGCAACATTCTTTCATAGCAAGTAAATATGCCGATATAACGGATGTAGCGAACAATGCTAATATCTATGGCCGGCGGTGTACGTGATATTCGCGATGAAAAATATTCCAAAGATCTATCTTCGTTTTTTCCAGGCTACGACTGGACCCTGCTTCCGGTCACTTCTCGCGCAGGAGGACGAAGAAGCGCTCACGTGAAACGTCCGATGAACGCGTTTATGGTTTGGGCTCAAGCGGCCAGACGCAGATTGGCGGATCAATATCCGCAGCTTCACAACGCCGAACTTTCGAAAACGTTAGGAAAACTGTGGAGGTATTTCGAGCTGACATTATCTATATACATTACCGTACGTCGTAGTGTCGCGAATCGAAGGTTAACTCTAGCGAATGTAACAGAATCCTAAGCGACGGTGAGAAACAACCGTTCATAGAGGAAGCTGAGAGACTGAGGAACGCGCACAAAAAGCAACATCCGCATTACAAGGTGACTGTCGACGATCGTTCTAACGACGATCGTTCCAGTTTAGTCCGCCGTCTAAAGTTAAATCGTAAAATGCCAATTACAGTATCAGCCGCGTCGACGGAAACCAAAATCGGAGGAACAAATGGGCATCGTGATGCATCGAGCTACTTTGTCCTCTCCAGGCACGTCTCTAGACTCTACCAACTCGTCCGACTGCACTTATCCTCGCCTATATCCAGATACCGGGATCAAAACGTACGACAGACCGACTTACCACGATAGCAAAACCAGCTACGATCTGTCGAGATCGGCTTGGTCCGCCGACACGAGCAAATACCCGGTCGATCATTCGATCGTAGAAAGCAAACCGTACGACGGTATCAGATACGAATCGAACGTAGCGGCGAAAAGCTACGTGGACGCCAAGTGCTACGAGACGGTCAAGTATCACGAGGTATCTACCGCTGCAAAATATCACGAGACGATTCCAAAGTATTCCGAGTTGCAAACGAAGCCTTACGATCTACCCAAATACCCGGAGAATCCCTTAAAATATCCCGCGGATGTTACCAGCCCGGGCAAATCATACGCGTGCGTACACAGCCAGTATTACTCCGCTCCAGAGGGATACACTATGCACGAGGAGAACGAATACCAAACGCAGGGAGTTTCGACCCATTCTTTCTATCCGTATATTTCCGCGTCTATGACGCAACCGCCTTATTACATGGGTCCTCGATAAATCGCTCTCGTGCGATGTGTTTTATTCAGGGACCGAAAATAACAGTTGTTTTCTATATTTTTACGGAAAATTTCGACAAAAAATGAATTTTTGCTTAAACAAAAAATTTTTAACAGACTAAATGATTTAAAATCGGTAATTTTTAGGTATTCTAGTTACGAATAACTATTATAAATGATTAACATTTTTTTTTTTTTTTTTTTGGTTATCGATCATCATCATCGATGACGGAAATTATTTTAGATTACAGGTAATCGTTATGGACGATGAGAACATTTTTCGGTTATTGGTAACCATTACTGGTAACGCAGTTTGTTTTTTTATTACCGATAACCATTATCAATGACGGAACCTTCCTTTCTTAAGAATAACAAAATTTTAATCATTTATAATAATGATTAGTCCTGACCAAACTCATTTAGAATAAAATACGAATTCTTATACCATAACTTTCTCAATTTCGGTTACAACAATCATGGTCCCTGGTTTTATTCGTTCGCGTAATTCTGCGCCCGAGATGAACGTGCGCGCCAGTGTGTGGGCATCGATAGTTTGTTAGACCGCTTAGTACTGTCTTTTCTTTCTTTGCTATTTATTTTTTTGGCAACAATGCGATGAAATAAACAAATAAATAAACGAACAAATATCTTGTCAGCATCTAGTTTGATGAAGAAATACGAGTTGCCTATATGTACAGTATAATTCACTCTCTATTATTTATTAGTAGACTGCGAATATTTATACCGATTCAAATTTTTATAAATACAACGAAGCAGATTCTAAACAGAGATTCTTTCGTCTACTAAGTATCCTATTCTCGATATTTTTGCATTTTCAAATTTCACAAAAATGCATAAACATCCGCAGTCTATCATACACCACCACCATTTCTAAAACCGCCATCAATCCTACATTCACCTATCGAGCACACGCGCTACTTTATGTTTTATACATATGTGTGTGTGTGTGTGTGTGCATGTGTGTGTGTGTAAATAAATTAAATCTAGAAATGAAAAGTCTGCATTGAAATAGAAAGCAGAAATAAATAATAAATTGTGCGCTACTTCGTCGATTACAAATATCACGGGCCGACTAGTAAGTTTGCTTCGATACAAAATTTCCTAAATAATTCTTAATCGTCGAAATCCTCAACAACAATCGTATGTATGTACAAAACATTAACAAACAATCAATTTAATATAAATAAGAAGGCAAAAAACGAAAGAAAGAGAAATGGAGGACGAAAGAGAGAGATTCGTACTTTTGAGTGGGTGCAGTACAAGCATACGTACATGTTCGCAAAGAAATCAGCAACTCGTACATATTTGATTCTCACGAATCTGTACCGACTTAGAGATCGCGATTTATCACAGCAGCTAATTCATTTATTTGATCCCTATTGGCATGCATAAACGCTTTAGCGCTCCATATCATTTCAGCCAAAATCTCGTCGCTTTTTTCATCCATGGCGATATCCTGGGATAGTTGAGGATTAAACCTGTAGTAAGGCACTCCGATCATGGAACACCAATTTCTGGCACGATCAACGATCCTTCCGTCGCTTGCTGTTGCTTGATCCACCAATAGTACCGCGAGGACCGATATTCCCATCGCAAACTTTGCGGTATCCCATAAACTATCGGGCCGAAATATGTCGATATCTTTCAATGGACTAGAAGGTATGAGACCAGTGCCAAGAGAAACAACCAGAGACAAGGGGACCGCATTCTCTCCGCATCCAGAAGCCTTTAAAGCGAGATTGTATTCGTGAATTTCAGTCATGGCATCCAAAGTCGGGTTATTCGCTATCAATCCACCATCCAGAAATTTTCCGAACGCTCGAAAATACGATGGAGCTGCCCCGGTTGCTCTCGCTGCGTGCCAAAGCAATTGTTCGCTCGATGACGAAGCGAGAGACATCGAGGTCTCTGGATGCTCGAGTAGCGTACTAGGTGCATCGTAATTACGAAACAAATAAAGGTCGACAGGCTTTCTATCAGCCAATACAGCAGTGATCATTATCTTGGGTTTCTTGATATCCGACATCACCGTATTAACACCTAGGCAATCTTTTAATACTTTCTCCAAACCGTCGCTGTTGTACGGGCGATTACCGACAAAAGCTTCCTCTTTCATGCGGAAATACAGTGCCTGACATTCTCGCAAGGACTTGCCAGCAGCTAGACCAAGAGTCAAGATTCCACCTGTAGAAGTGCCCGCGATCCAGTCGAAGCACTCTACGATAGGTTTCTGCAGGATCGACTCGATCTCCAATAACATTTGTACAAGAACCAAACCACGAATTCCTCCTCCATCTAGACAAAGAAGTCGACCACCTTTTATTTTCTGGTTTTCTTGCATAGCCATCTTGTCCATCCCAGAAACATGTAACATTTGATCCAACACTGTACGCGGTACAGCCCTTGGTGGTTGCTGCGGTGCGAGACCATTATAATTTTCGTTAAACTTGCAGCCTTTGTTACAATCTGACATTTCTGGTGGACAACGTTTAGCGCCTACCGCATCTAGAATATACAAAATTTTCTGACCCTCGTTGTTATCGATATTCACACGATGCCGTGACGTTTCCGACTTCCAATTTTTTGCATCAATGTCTGCTCCGAAAGCGATCAGCGACTGCACTATTGCCACTGTACCATCGGAAACCGCTAAATGCAGCGGTGTATTGCCATCCTTGTCGACGATATTTACAGAACACATATGACTTAACAAAGCCACTACGCATGATAATCGTTTCCTCATTGCCATGATGTGCAACGCCGTACGGCCGTCGAAATTCAAAGCATCTATATCGCAATTACTTTCTATTAGAGCATTAATCACCTCCCTGCTCAGTGACCAATGCAATGGCGTACCGCCAAATTTCATGTCATCGGCATGAAGAACATTTGGTTTACTGTGCAAGAAATCTCCTACGTAACTAGGACTAGAAGGTTCACCTTCGGCAGCGGGAATGTTCACATCCGCTCCAATTAAAAGAAGAGCTTTAACGCATTCGGGCTTATTATTCAAACAAGCGACATGCATCGGTGTATGTCCATTACTGTTACGACTATTTAAACTGTTTGGAAGATCACCTCCAAGGGCTAAAATTATTTCTTTAGTAGATTTGGCTGCATAATGATAGACGGTATTTGCGCTATAATCCAGATGCTCCAATGAACTTTTAGCTTCGATCAACATTTGCACTGTACGCAGATTATTTGTTTGCACCGCGACTTGCAAAGGAGACACTCCTGTTTCTGTATCTCCACTGTTCAACTGACTATTTACATCAGCATGGGTAAAGGCATTATAAAGAGCAAAATGAGCTGCCAAATGTGCCAGTGTCCATGTCGGATGTTCCATCAAAGTATCACATAATTTCTGAATCTTATTCACATTACACATCTGTATAAATAAATTACTGATAATCATGGTTTCTACACAGATTGCAAAAAATCATGAAATTTTGGAAATAATTACCTCGCGACAAATTTGAACAAGTACTGGAACCTTATCCTTATACACAATAAAATGTGTTGCGATATCTGCATTATCTTCTGATCTATATAAACTGAAACAATAAATTTTAATTATTTGAAATAATAAATAATATATAAATAACTTTCATACTACATCACTTATAGTAGAAAAAAGAAAGCAACGTATATGAAGATACCTACCTATATGCTTGATGCAATGTTTCTGTACAAGGCCTATGAAGAACAATTTCATATTTTCTTTCATTTTCACCTGGACCATAAAGTACGATACCATCCTCGCGGCATTCAATATGTCGATTACTATAATTTTCAGGCTTGACTTCTTGAACTATGTTCGGCGGTATATCCTGAAATACGATATTCCGGAGAACGTTGCTAGCGATCGTTCCAAGCCAAGTCATGATGGATAATTTAGGTTATCAGTGAAAACTGTCACTACACCTTCTTAACTGACTATCAGTATAATCAAACGAATTAACAAGTTATATAAAATCGCAATGATCATTTCTCCGAAACCGTGATTATGACGTGTCGTCAACGCTGGGAAAAACGTAAAAAAATCCCCCGCAGTAGTCGATCTCACTCTGATCCAATAACGAGCATAAGCATGAAATGGTGTAAACGGCGTCAATGTAAACAAAAATTTTTGAAACACTGCTAACGTATCGCCTATAATACGTAATACCCTAATTGTATGTTACGAATACGAAAATTTGATGCAGATAGTACAATCACGATTACCACAATACTCTGTTAGAGAAAATAGTATAATACTATAATTATCGCAACATATACATACATATTATTTGCTATCTTCTATGCTACATTTTCCTTTCGTTAATGAAGCTATGGTTATTAAGTTTTTAATACAATGTGCTTAGGAAAGTAAATTTTTTTAAGTTTGAAATGAAATAATAAGATAAAATCTGTTCTTTTTTTCAAGTCAGTTCATCAACATCAGGTTGATATTTAACCTTCGCATTTAGATATATCATTGTCACGGCACCATATCATTGGTACATATACGCAATGCCATTGTTTTCAAATAAATTCTCCCCCAAAAAGACCCCTACAAGAAAAGTAGGAGTTTTCTTAGCGAACAAAGATTTCAGTCCGAAACGTATAGAAAAAGAACTGGGACCTAATGTTGGTCCTATACATTTAAAATTAGGAGACCAAGAAACTGTCTTTGAATCTGGTTCGTGGATCCCAGGTAAATTCACAATGAGAAATATTTTTTAGAGGGATCTGTTAATATGATACGGAACTTATATTGTTTCAGAATCTGGTAAAATCGGAAGCACGTACAAAGAAAATGAGAAATTAAAAAAGGAAGTAAAAAGATTGGAAGATGAAAACAACTTATTAAAGCTAAAATTTGAAGTACTTCTTGATATGGTTATTAATGCTTTGTTTCTTATCAAAATACATAATATTTAATACAGCATCTAACATCTTATTTTCATATAAAAATTACCATTTGTTTTATTTCATTTTTTACAGTTGACACAAACAACAGCAGAATATTATTCACAGAAGGAAGAACTAGATAGACTAAAACAGAAATTACCATACAAGAACAGAGATTCTTGATATAAAGAGCACATTATCATAATTCATCCTTTCTTTTACATATCGAATTAAACAAATGTGTTCATATAGCTATATGATGTATCTTGTATGATGTATTCAAAATCTTGTACTTAATTTATTATTAATTTATACATTTGTACATATATAGTATATATTCATATATATTCAACTATAATCTTGTACTTAATCACTCTACTCTTAATTTATATATATACATGTATATTTATGTTATTATATTCTAAAGCACATTGTATATTTTAGAAAGTGATCGTATGGAATACAAAAATACAATTACATTTCTGTCATTATACTGAGTTTTTGTATTTGTGCTGACACCATATACTCTTCTCTTTTAATCCATTGCATTCTCGGGACAAGTCCTTCTTGTATGTCCTAGGAATAAAATCATATACCATAACGTAAATAATACATTCCACATCAGAACATTATATACAATAGAACACAAACCTTCTGTACCGCAGATTCCACACTTTCTTTTACCAGTAGCAATGTGACGTCTTTTTGATAAATTTTTCTCTTCTCTAAATGTTCCTTTATTTTGTCCTCCAGACCCATTATATGTATTTCCACCGTTTTCATCCGCCCATTGAAAGAATTTGCAACATTCGTTTATTCTCTTAGGGCATGAGTAAAAAGGACGTCCCTTATTTGGACCATCTTTCTGTACAATCCGCCTACAATCCATATACAAATAATGATTTTTTCTAGATATTAAAAATGTCAAAAGAGTTTAGTTGCATATTTGCTTACTGTATTGCGTTTTGATTACAATGGCATTTAATGTCATTGTGTGATAACGTAAGATCATCTTGATAACTATTAACATGAACACTTGATCTAGTGCTTGTACTGGCAACGAACATCTGGTTTGAACTACTATTTGTATTATTTTGCATTTGCTGAGTATTGTCTTCTGATGCCCAAAGAAAAAAGTTACAACTATTTTGACGCTTCGCACATTTGTAAAATATCCTTCCTAAAATGTCGTGAAACAACGTTATAATAAGTCATATTTAATGAAAAATGCTTTATAAGTGTCTAAGGCGCTTGTACCATGATTTGGTCCTTCTTTCTTTACTGTTAATCGAATCGCGTTTTCATGGCAATTACACATAATAATAGCATCGTCATCGATGTTACCCCATGTTTTTTGTTCATTTCTAATTAACCTTTGATCATTATTTGAAGAATTAACATTATTAGCATCGATCCATGTATTATTCTTTGAAACATTTTGTCTTTTAACATTTCTTGATCTGCTTGTATAACGATCATCGTTCTCATTTCGCATGGACCCTATAGATGCGTTGCTTTCAGATAAACTCCTGTTTTCAGCGTTTGAAGATGGATGAGTTACAGTGTTCCCTATTGAAGATGAATTTGAGACAATAGTCCTGTTAAATGTACTGTGGTAACCAGACTCTTGACTTTTAATACATTCGTTCTTTATATTTAATGCTTCGTTAAACATAGGATCACAACCACCTATGCAAGTTGTATAATCAGTACCATAAACGTGAATGGGGAAAACGTTTCTCAATAGTTTAAATTTTAATTTACGAATATTTCCTATACACTAAAAATAATAATTTTAATTATATAGATATCATAATATATCATATAATAATTATAAATATTGTGTAACATATAATGTTTACTTCTGAACAAACTTCATCCAAAACTTCGACATGTTTAATATTCTGAGGTAACCAAATTACATTATTACATGTTGGAAACGACATGCAACCAATGTACTTTCCCGTGCCTTGCTTTCTATCTTTAAGGATCATATCCGAGTTGCATTTCGGACACTTAAAGATAACTTTTTGAGGTGGATGACTAATTTCTACCTGTGTATTACTCGGTTGTTCATCGAGGTAATCGGCTAAAGCAATATCGATTAAATTAGCATGTTCTACCGTTAGTTTAAATAGATCACGATATTTCTTTAGTTGAATTTCCAAAACATCATTCGGACTTTTTTGTTCATCACATATCCTAGACGCAAATGTAAACAATTAAAATTCAATTGAAATATTCAGATGTTCTTTCTGTTGTTAAGAAGAAAATAAAAGATCGACGTACAATTTAAGATCCTTTTCGAGTTCAGCTCTTAAGTTTGGTTTTGACATTTCAAATCCCATGTTATCATAACCCATTACCAATCCAATCCCAAGTTTTCCAGGTATCAGATACTTTTCATCTATCAAACCCACGTAATGACGCGATTTTATTGTATCTATATGCTCTGCATGAGTAGCATCGGTACCAATACTGTACTTATCCATTAAACTGATCAAATCAGCTTCAGTCAACAATTGTGGGGGACTTGTTTTTTCCTCTACCATATCTATGCTGGTTGGTTGGAAAACTTGTCCTTCTTGATATATATGAATTTCTTTGTCATTCCATTTTTCATATATGTACACATTTAAATAATTCTTTTCAATAATTTGTAGACCATTAGCAGCAAATTTTTCACCAGCTATATCGATCTCTACTGTTGTTTCTTGGCCTACCGCATCACACGATAAACAAGCCAAAAAGTGTCGAACCACAAATTCATAAACTTTGGCTTCATTGCCTGTCATTAAATAATTTATCATAAATTAACGGCAGAATATTTTTCGTTAACAAGTATTTATTAAGTGTTAAATTTGTGTGCATACCATTTAAACCATCAGCATATTTTATTGGATGTATTGGAGGATGTGCTTGATCGCTTTTCTTGCCTTGTCTAGGAGTCAATCCTTTTTCTAATAATTGTTGTGCAAAATTGCCCCATGCTGAATTGCTTACTTGTTGATTCACCAATGGAACTAAATTTAATTCTTTTGGAAATATATTTGTTTCTGTACGTGGGTAACTAATCAAACCTTGAGTATATAATTTTTCCGCAATTCTCATAGTGTCCTTCGCGCTTAAATGAAGTTTACGAGAGCCTTGCTTTTCCAGCTCCTAGATATATTTAACGTAATTAAATAAATTGCATTGTATCTTTTCTTACTGAAACTACTACTTTATTACTTACAATTGTGTCCAGTGGTAGTGGTCTCCACTTATTCTTAGGTTTACTTAATACTTTTTTAACAGTAGCCATAGGCTGTTCCAAACATATATCCAAAAATACTTCACAAGGCAATTTTTCAAATAGTGTTCCTCTTGCCCATCTAAATTCCACAGAAATATTATCACGGATATCCATTACTTTTATCTTCCAGTATGGTTCTGACTTAAATCGTTTTATGGCTAAAAATCTTTCAACTACAAATCCTAATGTAGGAAACTGACAGCTACCATAACTAATCAGCATATCAGCCAGAGTCCTGGGAAATACTTGTTTCAGTCTCAGTGTTTGAAATCTTGTAAATGCAGCACCTGCAATGTTGTTCCTCTTATATTTAAGTTCATAGGTATATGATGTTATTATGGATATTTTTTAAATACCTATTCTTAGATCCAATTCACTTCGTACATCAACAGCATCACTAATTGCTTTATTTGGCTCACATAAATTTTGAAGAGCTCTATTTACAGATGCTTGTGTAATCTCAGAAAATTTTGCTCTATTAAATAACATATATATTATTACATGAAAGAAGATACAATTTCATGGATAACATATTTGATAAATACCTATATATATGAATATTAGGCTTAATTGCACGACAGACTTGAATAATTTCAAAACCTATATTCTCTCCTTCACGATCACAATCAGTCCAAATAATTAATGCACCACATCTCTGTACTTCCCTTTCCAAAGTTTTTTTAATCTTAACAGAATTCTCTTCCGAACATTGCTTTATTACAGGTGCATCAAATAAACTTAATGGATGACAACCTTGCCATTTACGATATGCCCCAACAAACTCATAATTTAATAAATGACCAGATACAGAAGTCATGATCATTTCGCAATTTTGATTCCATAAATATGAGTTAAATTCATAAATTTTATTATATGTCGATAATCCTTCTCTCTAAAAATAATATAAAGCAAAAATATTATTCGTGTAAAAATTTTGTACATTTGTCATATATTTCAATTAAAGTAACTTTTCAAATACCCGTTTAGAAGAGCCACGAGACAAATAGCCCGCGATACTTTTTGCGGCATCGTTCTTTTCCGCAACGTTGAGAACTTTCATAACCGTAAAAGAGCTTTTAAATCTTATAAAAAACTGATAATATTGTTTTGATTTATATAAACTTAACTGTGCAGTATTAAATACCTTTGTAACAAACAACATCACGTAATATGTACAGTAGGTTTTTATTCCAATGGGGTTATAAATTATTGTATTTAATAACTTTACAAAATATCATCGTATTAAAATAAAAAATGTAGCTGTCATCTTATTTACCTATTTTTTAATAAAAATCGGCAAGTACAATAACTCATATATTTTTACATTCTTTCTTATTACATTAAATACAACACACAACAAAATTAACTTTCAATTGCCGCCCTTAACATTGACTACTTCAGCTAGTTAAGCAATGTATGAAACTTCTTCACTAAATAATTCCTATTGAAAGAAAATTGCGTACAACTCAATAGGTATCAGTCAAATTGAATGTCGTAATTTAATGAAATCTTTACGTATTGGGATGTGTAATTTGTAACAGATTAAAAATGATAGAATACACATCGTTTAGGAAGAACAGTGACATTTTTATTGCAAACGTTGCAAGTATGCCGATGCAAGAAGAAAAGAACTGGAAGTAGCAGTAGACATTTTCAATATTTTGCACAGTAATTTTGGATTTTGTGCATCTTTATCTGAGCATGAGTAAGTAAACGATGTTATTATGTAAGTAATATTATTCAGTTTATGAAATTAGATTAAATTTTTTAAAGTAAAACTTTTTATATATTCAATATTAAATATTCCCAATGACACATTCCACACTTTCGATGTAGTCTTTTATTTTTGCTCTGTCATTTTACCATTTATTGTTCTTTCTTAATGTTTCATATTTAATAATTCTACAACTTTTAACTCCTCTTGGTTGTATTTTAATAATTTAAATACATTTATGCATACGACCTTGTAACCATTATTATTACGTTATATAGGAAATAGATATATATTCTGCATTTTTACTATACAATTTTTTGAACATTTTCCTTTCAGAAAATTGATCGTTGCTTTAGTCAGTTATTTTAAACAAAACCAAACATGACGGAGGACATGTCAGGAGCAGACATCTGCAGAGTTTGTAGATCTGAAGGTCTTGCAGATAGACCTCTCTTTCATCCCTGTATCTGTACAGGCAGTATTAAATGGATACATCAGGAATGTTTAGTACAATGGATGCGATATTCGCGTAAAGAATATTGTGAGCTTTGCGGATATCGCTTTTCTTTTACACCGATTTATAGTCCAGATATGCCACGTCGTTTACCGTTAAGAGATGTTATTGGGGGATTATTTTCCAACATTGTAACAGCAGTAAAATATTGGTTACATTATACCTTGGTTGCAATAGCATGGTTAGGAGTTGTTCCACTGACAGCTTGCCGAACTTACAGGGCATTATTCAGTGGTCCTCTAGACCTGGTTCGAGTAAATACTTTCTTATAACTTTAAAATATATCTAAATTTTTAATACTTTGTGTCAAAAAATGAAGTACCCATATCTTTTGTTCACAGATACTGACATTACCAATGGATATGTTATCTCCTGAAAATATATCATCAGATGTATTTCATGGATGCTTTGTGGTAACTTGTACTCTGTTTGCATTTATCGGTTTAGTATGGCTAAGAGAACAAATTTTACATGCTGGTGGTCCTGATTGGCTTGATCGAGATAATGTACAATTGCCCCCAGTCGACAATCCACCACCTAACTTAGAGATTCCCATGCAACAGTTTCAAGAGCAAAGAGCTCTTCAACAAGAAATTCAAGATAATAATAATGTACCACCCTTTGCTGATGAACCACCAATTTTACCAGAAAATTCAGACAATGATAATGTAGAAAATGTGGAAGGACATAGGGTAGAAGAAAATAATTTACCAAATAATCAAAGAATCAATGAAGTTGAAGGAATTGGTAGAGACGTTGAGCCACACGCTGCTCCCAGAAGCGCTGATCAACAAATAGAACAACCTGTCGAACCGCATGTAGTAGTACCTCGAAATGTAGAACCACTGGTTCCACCAAGGGATGCAGAACAGCCTGCAGCACCTAGAGACGAATTGGGTATAGATGGTGAACAAGCAAACGCGAGAGTTGGGGAGGGGTGGAGGGATCAAGCCCAGGGTCAGGCTCAAGGAGAAGATGAGGAAGCAAACTGGAATCCATTAGAGTGGGATAGGCCCGCGGAGGAGTTAACTTGGGAGCGCCTTTTAGGCTTAGATGGATCCCTTGTTTTTCTTGGACACGTATTTTGGGTCGTTTCATTAAATACGCTATTTATTATGGTACGCTTTGCTTATATGTTTTAAATTGTAAATATAAGACGAAATAATCAATTTTTGTCATACAAAATGCGATGTTCTTATTTTCAGGTTTTCGCTTTTTATCCGTACTATGTCGGTAGTTTTGCAATAGCACTGCTAGATCTACAAGAATATGCAGCTGCTTCACACTTTGAAGGATTAGTAACTACATTATGTGGTTATTGTGTTACTGGAGTAGGGCTAGTGGTCCTTCATACATTAGCAGCACCTTTAGGTTTCCAACGTTCTCAACGATTATTGGGCTTATGTTACGTTATAGTAAAGGTTTCTTTACTTTCGGTCGTTGAGATAGGAGTACTTCCTCTAGTTTGTGGTTGGTGGTTAGACATTTGTTCATTAGCAATGTTCGACGCCACACTTCGAGACAGGGAATCTTCGTTTAAACTAGCCCCTGGTACTTCAATGTTCTTACATTGGTTGGTGGGAATGATTTATATATACTACTTTGCTTCGTTCATTCTGTTATTACGAGAAGTCTTACGGCCAGGAGTACTTTGGTTCTTAAGAAATTTAAATGATCCCGACTTTTCTCCTATACAAGAAATGATACATCTTCCAATTTTAAGACATGTTAGAAGGCTCGTAGCATCTGCAGTGATATTTGGAACTGCTATTTTATTAATGCTATGGTTACCTGTGAAACTCTTAAGATGGGCATGGCCAGGATTTTTGCCATATACCGTGACTATTCAGAGCGAAGCTCAGGTAAGAAGTTAATTATTAGTTAAAAGAGAAAATTAAAAATTCCTCTTACTAACAATTGTGATGTATTACTTTATTTGTTTCTTTATTTTTAAATTAGATCAGCGAATTGTCTTTAGAACTGCTATTACTGCAAGTTATTCTTCCTGCATTATTGGAGCAATCTCATACACGTACATGGTTAAAAGCCCTAATAAGAGGGTGGTGTCGAGTGGTAGCCTGGATGTTAGATCTCCAATCGTATCTTTTAAGAGAACAAACTGAAGATCCAGGGCCGGCCGTAATTGAGGAACCGCAACATCCTGATTTAGGAGCGGCGCATCAAGCGCTGTTACAAAGAGGAGGACCAACAGGTTTCCAACCGTATATCAGACCACGCTGGTTTCCTGCTCGTCTAATTGGCCTTCTGTTTTGTGTTTGCGTTTCTCTTGTTATCGCTAGTTTAATTGCAATGATTCTTCCTGTTTGGCTTGGACGCAGAGTTATGGCATTGTGGATGGTCGGAGCTCCGGCTCCATCTCCACCAGTATTACCACCTGCCTTAAGTGGGTCTGGTAAGTTCGCTTTTTAAAGTATGAAATGCTTATCCATCTTTCCTGTCGACATACTTGGATATCTACTTCCTCCCAAATTATCCTTCTGATTATAGCGTTGTTTTTAATATTTCAGATACCAACGAAGCCGCAGTTGCTTTATCTGGACGAGTACATGAATTATACACCATAGCTTGTGGAATGTACGTATGTTGGGCAGCAGCAAGAGGATTAGCCTTAGCATTTTCTTGGTTGCCTCGTGGTCGAAGAGCTCTTTTAGATAGAATAAAACATTGGGCGATCATAGGTGTTAAAGCGTCAGTAGCATTTTTCTTACTTATTGGCCTAATACCGCTTTTGTTTGGTCTTCTTCTTGAACTAGTCGTTGTTGTACCATTGCGTGTACCGCTAGAACAAAATCCTATTTTGTTTATCTGGCAAGATTGGGCCCTAGGTGTATTGTACACAAAAATAGCGACCGCTATAATTATGATGGGACCGGATTGGAGAATTCGTCTTGCAATTGAACGAGCATACAACGATGGTATTAGGGAAATAGATTTGAAATTCATCGTTACAGAATTAGCAGCACCGGTAATATGTTGTTTCGGTCTTGCTTTAGCTGTTCCCTATGCTGTAGCTTACGGAATAGTCCCACTTTTAATCACGAATCTACAAACACAAATTCTAATTGCTAGACATTTATATCCTTTCCTGTTATTAGTACACTTAATATGTATTGTTATTTACTTTCAAATTCGACAGTTCAAAAAGCTTTATGAACATATAAAAAATGATAAATATCTTGTTGGTCAGAGACTTGTAAATTATGAACATCAAAATAAGTCTCAATCGTAAAAACAGTAACAATCACATGCATTAACCTAATATATCTAGTATAAGTTTTCCTCGACGGCAACAAGAATTTAATAGAAGATTCTTTAATGTACATTCTCTATCACACTTGATCTAAAAAATGCAGATACTAACTTATATTAATTATACTTTAATTCTTAGTATTATAATTTATTAGCGTAAGCGATACGAAATAAATTAAAAAGACTGTTATTCAATGTGTCGCTTTCTTGTTTTGATGCGGATACTTACATTCTATTACACATTGTCGATACTTTTGATCTGAATTACAAAAATATATTGTTCAAAAACGGTAATGAATATTTTGCACGGTTAACGACTATATGTCATTTTGTAGAGCCCAAGATTCCCGTTATCCTTTTATTACTGATCAAACCAACAACTTTTGAAATATACCATAAACTGTAATTTTTGACTTTAAAATATTCAATGTACAAAGCTCTATAACTCTTCAATAAATTCTAAGAAAATAAGTTTCAAAGTACATACTGCTATGAAAGTAAAGTTACATTTTAATTGAGAACTCGTTAGTGACAAAATAACACGATCATGCTCTATTGTAAAAAACTGATGTTTAAAACGATTAATTTGAATGAAAGTAAGAAATATTTATACTTTCTTAAAATAAAGAAAATCATATTTCCTGAGAAACTTGTCATTTTTCTTTCTTTTAGTTAATCATGCAAAAGTTATCATTTAATTGTGTAAATATAATTACATAAAAAAATAACAGAATACTAACAGATCTGAATTACTTCCACAATTATGTTTCTTTTCGTATGCAAATAAAATATATGCTTTGCACACGGTATACATGACTTTATGTACAGATATGAAGCTAAATATAAATAAGGGCTATTTATTTGTATATGTAATAGTCGTTCAGCGATTAATGTAACTATACGATTACAAGTATGTAAAAATGTTACCACAATGTACATTAATATGTAATTGAAATAAATAATGTTCTTGCGAAACGTCCGATATATTTTTTCTATCAATTCGTTAAAAATACATCTATCAGATGAAGAAATTTTTATCATTAAATTAACATTTCACGTTCATATTAAAAATGTATAACATATAAATGTACAATAAAATAATGTACATATATATAAATATATAATATATATAAATATTTTTATAATGGTCGTCTTTAAATTTAATTTACAGCAAAATACCATTATATTTCTATTCCCTGAGTCGGTGGTAAAAGAGTGCCAATTAATTGAAAAGATTCTGGATGCTTTTCGACTCTCAAATGCAATAAAGTAAAAACATTTATTACCTGAAAAACGTCAGGTAAATTATATTGTTCATACTGTCGTATAAGCTGTTGTTATACTTAGATAATATACACAACATTAATACACTTCTTTATATTACCTGAGTAATAGCAGGTTGTTTCCAAGAGATGTTTATCGTTGGAATGGAACATTCCGAAGAATATTCGACGAGTGCCAAATTTTCTAAGTGCGTGAAGGAAACCCTTAATTTTATACCAAATTGACACAATATAATAGTTATCAAACTTTCGTGTACACTGAACACGATACCCATTGTAACAATAGGACCCTTTAAATCTATCAAATACGTAAAGTACAATTCGTTACTTCGCTCTTGTGCCATTTTCGCATTATATTTCTTTATATTACAATTTGCCGCTATTCTGTCTTGGTAGAAACCATATAAAAATATTAAAAATATTTCATTTGTACATGTTACTTATGCTAATTAATTATTCCAGTCTTTTCCTAACTAACTTACGATTTGCAAAGACTTTCAGTCCATTCTTTAGGCATGTCTATATTTCTTAAAGTTGAATAAAGTAAACGATGTACAACACAATCGGAATATCGTCTAATTGGGGACGTAAAATGCGTATAAACCGATATGTTTAAAGCATAATGTCTCAATTCCTCCTCTGCTTTCACTGTAGACGAACATATGTAGGTAGCTCGCTAAGAATGTAGAGAGTGATTTCAATTTTTATACATGTATTAAGAAGTTCTTCAAAACTAAAAAAAAAATCATACAGTCATAGCTCTGGAACAAAGATTGTTGACAACCATCATCCTATATTTCATTATTATTCTTCTTTCATCGTCTTCAGTTTCTAATGCTTCTTCACAACGTTTCATACTAGCGTGCAAAGATGTAGACGATTTAATGTCTAAATGAATGCCAAATTTTTGCAGCATTTCTTGCGTCGTACTTAAAATACGTTTTGAGGGCTCTCTATGGTTGCGTAATAGAGCAGTCTCCGGAATTACATTGTATAAGTGTGTAGCAACTGTCATATTAGCTAACAACATAAACTCTTCTATAAGTCTAAAATATAATGTATATGTATATACATATAAAAATACATATATGTATATGTATATACGTATATGCACATTTATATCATAATTTATGAATAGTACAACTTTAAAAATACTAAAAATACCTGTTACTATCTTGCTGTTCTTCTATATTGTACGATATTGGTAAACCCGTAATTCTATCAACCTTGACACATAATTTTGGTTGATCTATTCGTAGCGCACCATTTTGAAATCTTCTCTTACGCATTTGAATAGCTAAATTGTGTAAAATGTTTACTTTTATTGACAAATCATTAAGCTTGTAATTTCCATCTATATTTATAGAGTTATCTGGCCAATTATATTCTGGATTTTCAATCATTTTCTGAACATGCTGGTAAGACATTTGACAGCATGATCTTATTACAGTTTTAGCAAAACGATAATTAACAACTCTTGCATCTTGCGTCATTTCCCAAATAACAGAAAAAGCCAATTTATCTTGACCAGGTGACAAAGAACATACTTGACATAATTCTTTTGGTAACATGTGATATATGTTATCTGCCATATATATAGTTGTAGCTCGTTTTGAAACCTGAATATCCAATGGAGATAAGAATTCTACATAATGAGTAACATCTGATATATGCACACCAATCTAGAAAAAGAAGAATATATATATATATACACATATACATATAAACAAATAGACAAACAAATGAAGTATACTCTCTGGAGATAACTCTACAGAACAGTGTAATTACTTCATAATTTCCATTTTCCAAAGGTTTGCAAGAGACTGAGTCATCTAAGTCAACAGCAGTATCAGGATCGATAGTAAATATGCATTCATCTTTCCAGTCCTCTCTGTCTTTAATATCATTTTCTGTTAAAGAATAATCACTACTTGGAAGTTCCTTCGTTACATCTAGGCTATAAGGTGTAACATCTAAATCATATTCAAGTAATATTGCATTTGATTCTGCTTTTATATCGCCAATACTTCCAATTATTTTTTCAATTTGCCTGTATACCATGTAAGTGAGTATATTATTTCAACAATCATTGAAGCTTCTACTTGTTTAGATTTATAAATTTTTATCATACCCAACTGCAAACTTTGGCTTTCTCCAGTCAGTTATAACAACCAAATATAATATGTCTTTATAATTTTGACACACGCCAAACTGTTGCAAGGATTTCTTACTTATCTTAACTAATGGTACACGACGATCTCTGGGATAAAAAAGTTTACCATTTTCTTTGAAGTATCCAATTGTTCTTCTTGGATGTATTTTCTCTCGTATATAAACAACAACACCTGTTTTTTGATTGTATCCTTGATGCATTTTCCATTTTTCTGGCTGATTTATACGTGCTACAACAAAATCACCATCAAAAGCTCGATTTCTATCCCTTAAGCCAATGATTAATAGATCGCATTGATCATCAGAGAAAGATAAATAAGCATATTCACGATTCCAGCGATTGACACGTAACTGCCCTTCTATGTATTGTGTTTCATTGGAATTTTCATTTCTTAAAAGTTTGTCAATTTCTGTTTCAGGAATATGTTGTGGAAATGTATCTTTTTCTTTTGGGACTTTAGCTCTCCGAGCTTTGATTTCTTCTTTACTTTCCCCTTCCTTTCCCTTTTCATCATCAATAAGCACTGGTTGTTCATTAAAAGTTTCCCTCTTAGATATCTGTCTATTTTTGTTTTTATTAGCCTTGTGATAAAATTTTTTAACTTTTCTAGGCTGATTTTGTGTAACAAGATCTGAAGAAACTGATCTTTCTGACATGATTCCTACTTTGAAAGTACTATTCACTTATACATATGCGAAAATTAATTACTGTCAATTTATCATACATAATTATTAATTTTTAACGTCACAAGTATTAAAAATATTATATTTCGATGGACTACGAATACATATGTTCATAAAGCACTTACGTATGAAAAGAACTATCAAATTTTGGTTGTATTTTAAAAATGTTAACAGGTCATATGTTTCTAAAAATAAGATTCCAACGATAAGAAAGCTGCATTATTTTTTTTAGATATTTAATATCTCTTATAACAACGGGCTATAAACTTAATAAAAATATAAATCCCGACTTAGAGTCAAAACAATAGTATCATCGTTCACTTGATGTTGAGTATTTGTCAGATTCGGTAGCATCTTAAAACGATACATATCTCGCATTTATACTGTTTGTGATTTAATTCTTCGGTTCTTTCCGCTTTTATTCATTTTTATTAATAACAAACTTATTCTATCATTATTTCCCCACGTTTTATCGCTGTATTCTTGAAACTTTGAAATAAAGTATGTTTTACAAAATCCGGATTATCACTCATACAACGGACAACTATTAACAGCTATCTTAAATTAAAAAAATTTAACGTTCAATCGGTTATTCAAAAATATGGCAATAATACCACAGAACCACATAGGGAGATTTATTTGTAAATGTTGGCAGAATTTTGTTCGTATCGAGTGAAATCATACAGAGAATCTCGGAGTTGGTAAGTGTTCGAAGCGATTGGACCAGTTGGCGTTGGCACGTAGGGTGGTGAGTGGTGAGATAGGTAGAGTGTTGCGAACGTGGTGGAAAGGTAAAATTGTTTCGATCGGTAGGAAAGGAACGCGATTACTGAGGTAGTCGGGTGAGAGACCGAGTTCTGTAAAGATCAAAAGTGAGGTAGAAGAAACGTGGAAGGGATAGAGAGAAAAAGAAAGGAACAAGAAAAGTTAGGACATACATTGTGTGAAAAGCGTTGTAAAAATCGATTTAATTACAACGGTAACGAAAAACATTGAAAATGTTTCACATAAGGAAACTAACAAGATCGTCGATTGCTTTGAAACAAGTACCGAGTAATGATGTTATTCATAACACGCTCATACGTATCGTACCGGCGTTCCAAGCACGCGGTTATGCCGATCATCAGATACCCGATCGTCTAAAGGATATCCCCGACGATCTGAATCCAAAGTTTTTCGATATGGTCGAATACTTTTTTCATCGAGCTTGTCAGATCGTCGAAGACAAATTGGTCGAAGATATCGGTAAACGTTCCAGGATGAGCGTGGAAGAGAGAAAAAAGAAAGTGAAGGGTATCTTGATGCTAATGGAACAATGTGACCACATCCTCGAAACCTCCTTCCCATTGAGACGCGACTCGGGCGACTACGAAATGATTACTGGCTATCGCGCGCAACATTCAACTCATAGAACACCCTGCAAAGGAGGTAAATCGAGAGACGCTTTATTTTACATTTCGTTTACCATGCTTTCGATAACATTTATTTTTCATTGATATTTAACAACTGCGATCTTGATTACACCAGTTGTTGCTTACAGTTATTTCTTTTATTATTAAAAACATTTGAACAAATACAGAATTGTCACTCCCATTTACACTCCCATACGTATGGGGGAAACGTAAACGAAGGAGAGAAGGACAAAGAAAGAAAGCCTGATGGCTCATAGAATATGTAATTTTTCTCTCATGGCCGCTTAAATTTGATGTTAGCATTAATTACGTCATCAATAACGATACGTAACAGGCACGAGCAGTCTTAAACTGGATCAAATTCGTTAAAATTTCATTCTGTCGAATTTTTCGAATCTAAATCCAACGTATATTTAAATTCAAAATTTCAAACAAAACGTTTGTTAACGTTTGTATATCTTTTGTTCGTGTCATAATTTTAGTTGAGTTTTGTGCTAGTTTCTAGTTACTTTTATGTATTCAATGTACAGTATACGACGAGACATTGGAAACGACAATTTTACGGCTTCAGGAGTTAAATGACATGGTTTTAACCTCGATTTTAGTAGACAGATTATTGAAACCACGTTCGCTATATAATACATAGCATTAGCTTATTCGAAGAGAAACTCGTGTCATTCTGTTTTTATGTAACGAACAATTTATTTTATAAATGGAGTGGAAAATATATTTGTACATAGCCCTCATCGGAGAAATTGTAGTTTTGTGACGCACAAATAGATGATGAGGAACGATAATGTGCCAACGCTTTTCGTTCTCATAGCTTTTGCACTTCTTACTCACGAGGATTGTATTACATCAATGATTAAACGCGTTGATGCGTCGATTTACATATTAGTAATGCGATGCCTAGGATATGGCAATTAAAATCTCTTGTTAGTATATGCGCTTACATATCGGATATACAGGGTGATTCAATAATCGTGGTACAGACGGTAAAGGGATGATTCTACGTGAAAAATAAGACAAAAACAAAAGAAGAAAAGGAAGAAAGAATATTCTCATACAGCGCTCTGTTTTCGATAAGGTCAAATTTGAAAATTTATTTATGGGAATTTGGCTAATCGTCGAATCGTTAAAATTTTAATCGTTAAAACGAGTAAAATCAGTAGGAAGTTGTTCCGGAAGAGAATAACTTTGTATCAGAATAGTTTTCTTGACGACTGTATTTATCATCATTACTGACTCACCCTACAGAATTAATTAGATTTCTCGAACAGTTGTTTATCCGATTTGGTGAGAAAGATATTCGAATCACGCATATCGAAACATCTCCTTGATATAAATTTGTACTTGAGCTCGTGAGCGAAACGTAACAGCGTCTCATGAGGTAGATCTTTTTTGAGAGCCAAGCAAAGTGAACTCGACGATTTTCCGTTGACGAAGATCATCCTTCCCCTATATTCGTCACTGGTGACCTTTTTAAAAATTAAGTCGTCTTTATCAGTTTTATCATCTGCGTGGCATAATTAGGGTCGCAATCCTAATTATTTACATTTCGTTTCTTATTCGCGTTATTATTATAAGAAACAGCGAATGTTTGTCTTCGAACGTAACTCATTGCTATTAGAAAATGCCGATACAACGTAACAATGCCAAGCTGTCTGGTGTTTTTCTTCGTCCCTGCCAAACATTAGCTAACTACCTTGATTCACTATTTGATTTAAGAATTTGGCACTAGCATGCCAGTGTCACGATGATGCTCGAAAGGCCAATGCTCTCGTGGAAACAAATTGATGCAGCTTTTTTTTATTCGCACGAACCTGCTAAAACAGCATACGTACTTATTAATTTTTCTTCGATTTTATATCATTTGCTTGGGTTTTAGGCGATAACATTGTGCTTATAGCACAATTCCAGCTGTTGTTTGAAAAATTCATTAGCGAGGTCGCATACAAATATGCGCATAACGACTGGTAATCGTTGTGTAGGCAGCTATATTCGCGTGTTGCGTAATGTATATGTACTAACCAATACATTAGATTTTGTGTAACATAAATAACATTAAAACAGCCCGCAGCAGTCTCGATATAGAACGTATTTTATGGCATTTTAAAATCGCCTTTATGCGGAGTACACAAAGACTTATGGGTGACTATATGTACACTGTCACTATCGTCAATCATAGCTATCAGGATACGTATTCGTTATATTTATTCAAAAACTCTAATTTTATTTTGTTTAGTACTTTACATTATTATATGATATAAGCATATAAATAAAACGAACGATTGAAAATAAAATAAATAGAAGATAAAGACAGTGGAAAATTATCAATTCATATATATTGAATGTCAGCAGGATCATACTGCGTAATTGTACAGTAACGAAATTTTACTGGTCACAAGTTACAAGTATAAATAAATATCCTTACATAACATTAACAAGTTTCGTAATGAAATTTCGAAGAAATGGAACGTTGCAAAGATATTTTGCAAATTATGAATTAATTGATTGTTCTATTTGATTTTAAAAGTATAAAATTCTAGAAAAGAAATAATTGTTTGTTACAGGTATTCGTTTCTCGATGGATGTCTCGCGGGACGAAGTAAAGGCTTTGTCGGCGTTAATGACTTTCAAGTGTGCCTGTGTAGATGTTCCTTTCGGTGGAGCTAAAGCCGGTATTAAGATTAATCCCAAATTGTATTCGGAACACGAACTCGAAAAAATTACAAGAAGGTTCACGCTGGAGCTCGCGAAGAAAGGATTTATTGGTGAGATACGTCAAAATATCGAAAAATGCCTTTGTTAAAATTTACATCGAAGTTGATTAGAGAACGGACGAACGAATTAAAGAAGCAAAAGATACGCGATTCTGTTGCATACTTGTATGCGCCATTATTAAATTTGTTTCGACCTAATTGTTTATTGGATTCGTTGTGATAAATTTTCTTCGGCATGTCAGCATAAAACGATCACGTTACATAAATGGATTTAAAACCAATACATGTAAAATTATTCTCTAATAACTGCTGATTGCTACGATCAGCTATAGATTAGCTATCGCTCAAAAATACATATATGGATACTTGCGTATTTTTTTCGATAGAATATTCTTTAATTTTTAAAATATTGTGATTTGCAAGTTGCCAAAAGCGTAAACATTGTGGAGCAGTTTTATAATAATATCGAGAATAAATTAGCTAAATTATGTATTTAATTTCGATATATTATTGATCAATTTTTAAATAAACAATTCAAATTTCGTATTACGTGTATCTTATAAAAGATATTATCTTAATATTTAGTAACATTTGTAATTTTTACAATTCCATTTATTTTATTACCAAACCTTTTATATTATATAACGGAATTTATTGGATCTGGCAACTTGTAATTTGTAGCTCTTGTAAAATTTCGTTGATAATATTAGTTCAATTGAATAAGAAGGCCTTGCGAATACCCTATATTAGTTAAAATCGTATAAATATATTCTCGTTTGAATTTAAAGGACCCGGTGTCGATGTTCCTGCTCCCGACATGGGAACTGGAGAACGTGAAATGTCCTGGATTGCAGACACATATGCCAAGACTATAGGTCATGTGGATATCAACGCTCACGCCTGTGTCACAGGCAAACCAATTAATCAGGGTGGAATACATGGACGTATTTCTGCGACAGGGCGTGGATTGTTCCATGGAATAGAAAATTTTATCAACGAAGCTAATTACATGAGCATGATCGGTACGAGGACATTTCCAATGTTATTTCCTTCTGTATTGGATGTCTGTATGTCAACAATCTACAGTTGACACACTGACATTGGGTATTTTTTGCGTATACTAACAGATATATTAAGATATACTAACAGTTAATCAAAACAGTTGAAGCAGATAATTACGAGTGAGATACCTCGTTTCCCGTCGGTTAGTATAAAATGATATATATATATATGTACATATCTCGTTTCTGGACGTTATTGTGCTAACTGTTAATATATTCACCACTTTGAAATACACCTAGCCCATTTCTGGAGTTATCTTTACTTTAATAATGGTTGCTGTAATATACTGTTCATTATCTCTTCCAACTTTTTAAATTATTTTGTTAAAACATAATGTAAAAGATAAAAATGCAATAATCGTGTCAGTAGTATTATTTATGTTATTACCTGGATACAGCATACTCGTCGGTAGCAATAAGTCTCTTAATTCACTGTCTTCTTTTCTCATTGACTAACTTTTTACCATTAGGCACCACACCTGGTTGGGGAGGAAAAACATTCATTATTCAAGGTTTCGGTAACGTCGGTTTACATTCAATGCGTTATTTGCATCGTGCAGGCGCCACTTGCATAGGAGTAATCGAGCACGATGGTTCTATCTATAATTCCGAAGGTATCGATCCTAAGGTGAGCAACTATTTGAAATTTAATATAAATTTTCCCGCGTATGACGTAATAATTTCAACAAGATTATTCTACATTAATAAGATTACTTAACATAATTTATATTACAGCAACTAGAAGATTATCGTATAGAGAATGGTACTATCGTGGGCTTCCCTAATGCTAAACCGTACGAAGGTGAAAATCTTATGTACGAACCTTGTGATATATTTATACCTGCAGCCGTCGAGAAAGTTATTACTAAAGCTAATGCCAGTCTTATTCAGGTAAAGAATTTTCGTAACATTTGTTTTTTAACATTAAGTATATAAATACATATCGTTGTATGTTTTCAAACGTTCTTTAAACAATTGCTGCTTCTATTTTAGGCAAAAATTATAGCCGAAGCTGCCAATGGACCAACTACTCCAGCTGCCGATAAAATTTTAATCGACCGAAATATCTTAGTTATACCAGATTTGTATATCAATGCCGGTGGTGTCACCGTTTCCTTCTTCGAATGGTTAAAGAATTTAAATCACGTGTCTTATGGTCGTCTAACTTTTAAGTATGAAAGGGAATCAAATTATCACTTGTTAGGTATATATGATCACATGCATAGATGATAAAGATTTAATCTAGTTGGATCGCACATATTATTGTAAATTTCTAATTTTCATTAAAAATTTTAGAATCTGTACAAGAATCGTTAGAACGTAGATTCGGTCGTGTGGGTGGTCGAATTCCTGTTACACCCTCCGAAGCGTTTCAAAAACGTATTTCTGGTGCTTCTGAAAAAGATATTGTTCATTCTGGTTTGGACTACACTATGGAAAGATCAGCGAGGGTAATTAACTATTCTTTCTCTTTCGGTAAACAAATGGAAAATGTCTAGACATTGTTTAACTTTATTCTTATCGTATGACAGGCTATTATGAAAACAGCCATGAAGTTCAATCTTGGCTTGGACTTGAGGACAGCAGCTTACGTTAATTCAATCGAGAAGATATTTACCACTTACTCCGAAGCGGGTCTTGCGTTTTAAAGTATATTCTAAAGTATTTACCAATACAAAGGAAATCGCATAAATGGAACTATAAAAAGTTTCGAGCCAGTATTTTCAAGACTTTTTTCAACAATTGCTCCCAACCAGTACTGTCCAGTGTCTCTCAGTGACAAAGACAGAAGCTGTTAGTTGCAGTGGAAACATTTCGTGAATATCGTCGCACGTTAGATTCTCTCCGAACATGTAATAATAATTTGCCTAACGAATGCTCCGTTGTACGGATAAGTATATATAATGCCTGCGTCGATCGCGTCGTTCGCGTCACTGTAACTATTATGCCGTTTATGTATGAGAAAGTGTACGAATCGAATAGTAGCGAATTTGATGTGCGAATACGGTCTGCCAAGTAGTCAATTCTGAACAAAGTACTTGCAACATGTTTTCCTTTGTAAGTCGACTCAACGAAATCAGCAGCCGAAATGAGACATCAGTGTGCATTTTTATACATCACTTTTGATCAGTGTATGATAATATGTAAGATTTGCACGTTAATTGTCAAAGACAAACGAAATGATCGTCTTTAAATCTTAATTCCCTTGAGTACACAACATATTGCAGTGATCTATTTGCGAGAAACAGTTCACCGACGACTCGTGTCTATAATCAACGTAATATGCGCGATGTATCATACGGTAATATTGTTATATATTTCAAAAGTAATGTCAATAAACATATGCTCTTAATTAATACTTTTCTCGTTGTTCTTTAATCCTCTTTCACTATGCGTTAAGATAGAAATACATTACTATCGCGTCGCGTGAGATTGCACACTACTATTTTGCATATGATAGCACATGACACCTTGTGTAGGATTGATATTTAGTGATATATCGTGTTAATAACGAAGTATAAAACCTCAAGCAGTCGTACTTCAGATTAGGAGAAAGATATAGAAAATCTTACAGTATTTCTGATTCGTAGTAAAATGCGTAGATCAACTCGCGGAAACACGAAATAAACGCAGAGATATATATTTACAAGAATATAGCCATTTATAGCAGCCACCAATTATTAGAAATGAAGTCTCGGTGTAAGCTTCAAACGTGTCCTGTTACGTTACATAATTGTCTCATCGCAGTCCGCGTGCTCCCGTGCCGAGTATCGGTATGACCATCGCATTAATTCTTTCTCCTTTCCTCGGCACTTTAACTGATGAATGAGTTCTTAGAATTCACCAATTCGGATAAGCATCTAGATTAGGCCCGGATCGTCGATGCTAAAGTAGACATTACTAAAACATTCTAGTAAGTACCATATGTACTTCAGGATGAATGACTAAAGCTAAATTTTAATTGCTGCATGGTCTAATCGATCATGATATAAAAAGAAAGAGTATAATAAGCATCGCGATTAGATTTTATTATATACAATGTGACGGATTCCCTTGAGAAGGGTTAGATTCATTAGAACATCAATAGAGGAATGTAACGATACTAATACTAGTTGTCTTCGTCGCGCAGGAGCTCTTTATAGGCTTATGTATGTCTATGAGGCTCTTACGTGAAATTCCGTGAAGCGGGACGCGATTGTAATTTGTTCCCAGCGGATTTAAAACAATGAAAATACGTCGAATCACACTGGTCGAGTATCGCGTGAGATCACGTTATAGCACGTGATTTCAGGTAGCGCGATAGTAATCTGTTTCTACCTTTACTCCATCTCTCGTTTTTTATAGTTAGTATCAATAGTAACGTATTAATTATATTAGTTATTTTAACGATAGTGACGTAGTTGACGTATTAATACAGTTACATCCAACTTGTTGAGAACTCTTTTAATCTAACGTTTTACGTTATCGAGCTGATAAGCATACGTGTCTGTCTCATTTGCCATTACGCACTACTGCACCGTTTTTATAAATCATATTTAAATTAAATATATGTTAAAAACAATCTTGTAACGCGTGCTAAATGTAACAATGCCAAAATGAGTTGCGTCTACGACGACGGCCGAATATTTTCGTCGGTATTACGCAACCTCTACAATTTTCGTCCATGTCATCAATGTGATGGTTCGGATCGTATCCCATACTATCAATAGTCCGTTGGCTATTTCATATTCCACATTCTATAGTTGATCGTATCGATAAATCGTAGGAGGATA
Source organism: Bombus impatiens (assembly GCF_000188095.3). Taxonomy (NCBI): domain Eukaryota; kingdom Metazoa; phylum Arthropoda; class Insecta; order Hymenoptera; family Apidae; genus Bombus; species Bombus impatiens. The sequence goes on along the minus strand of NT_177184.1, from coordinate 1,105,267 downwards.
AACTGATTACGTCGAACTATCTATATATGTATATAGTAGGACATACGAATGCACACGAACACAGTGCTCTTGACTTCGTATTTTTCTTTACTTTTTCAAGTTCTATCCTGAACTTGCTACTAACTTTCACGGCAAAGTGCGAATCGTCTCGATCGTAACGGAAAGAAAAGAATAAAAAGTCTGTAACGCGAGTTGCGCTTTACAGTAAGCCTACTGGCGGATTACATATTTTCCTATACTACTAGTAAGGGCGGCGGCCGCGCATATAGTATAAAGCGTCACGACATCACGACGTTACCTTCATTAGTCTTGTTAGTTCTTTCAACGGCGCGCAACAATTGGCACAAGGTGAATATATGCTCTTCCGCTTGTTTTTATTACTTTTTCCATCCGTACCACAGAATGATCTGTAACGAAACAATTCTGTTAAAACTCATTTTTCTCATTTTCTTCGATCATTACATTAACAGCCATGCTTATTCCGAGTATTTTGGCACGTTGTTAATCCGATATCCAACTTCTGGTACACTATATCAACGCATGTTGGAAAACTCGATAAACATAGTACAGTTGCTTTAAAATTATACCTACGGTCATGGTGATGGTAACAACGATTTTTATTCCTTAATCGCAATTTATTTATGTCTAAACTGCGTGTATTTTGTTGGAACAATCGGTTAATTTTTGCACGATCTGTATCTCGACTTTAGATTTCTATTAAAGACTTCGATATAAACTTAATTGTGCTACATATAATTATATTATACTTCTATAATTATTCTTATTATAATTATAGTAATATCTTTCCCTATATTATATTTCTCGAGTGTACACGCTATACGAATTTTAATTTAGGTGGCGAGATTTGAGTCCCGCGTGAAACCCATTGATATGTCTATACCTATGGCAACTATGAGCAATGGAAATGGATCAACGATACAGATCAATACGCGACCGGATGATATACAGAATCGTATCGTCGGTGGTGAGTCGAAGATTTTTCTTACGTTCAGAAACGAATTTGGTTTAATGTACAAATATTTTCCGGACTACGTGTACGTTATCAAATTCAACGAAATCGAAGCACACGTATATACAACGTGTGCACGTGTTGGATTGTACGACATAAAATATTACTCGAGTCTAAAGAAGGTCAAATTTTCTTTACACTCCGGAAAAACGTACTGAGCTTAGAGACAAGGTCGTCGATCATTTTACACGTATATTCTATCTATGTGTATAATAAACAGTTTTTAGGTACAAAAACAGAATGCCACAACGAACACATTGCCACATTATTAATCGTCTCGTCGATTTTCTTACTCTATAAAGATGTTTCTTATAGCTACGACTATTAATAATAGGTTCCGAGTTGTAAGTAGCAAGTTTCAAGTAGAAACGACTCGTTATTGTCAGACGTAAGATTGAACAGAGACACGAGGAAAAAGAAGGAGAGGAAAACCATGATTTTATCTCAAAAGTTCTTCAATAAAAATCACTGTTTTGTACGTGGACAACGTTTTAACGTTTAGCATTAGCCTTGTACATCGCTGATTCTGATAGATAGGCTATAAACACGTGTAACGAGTAGTTCCTAAGTATAAATCAATAGAAATATCTCAAGAACGAATGCGACCTGCACTGTACACGTAACAAGTAACAAATGGTACATAAATAGAGAACCGGAAGCGTATATCTATACACATGCGTGTACTATATACAGATAGTTAACAAGAATAAAAATGATAAAAGGCAGAGAAGATTAATTTCTTACGTTTCCATGTTTCTATGTATACGAGCAAATTTCTTAATTTCACGCGAAGATGCCCCATAGTATGTTAGAAACAGGGAAATTCGAAAATGGCTTACAGGTTCCAACAATGTGGGAGGAGATTCGCCATTTTGCAAAGAGTATAAACGATTACGACGTAAGAACATTTACTAAATTAACGTAACTCAATTATTATTGTTATGTATGTATATAAACCCAGGATACGTACATATAGACAAACTGTAATAGCATATTAATGAAGCTGTCCATTCGCGTGCTACCGATTGCTGCTACGATATTACAATAATTTGCCAAATGTTTTCTGTCCTCGGTCAAATTGCAAAGAATTATGCGAAAGACATGAGAAATACGAGAAATAGAGAATAAGGAAGGGAAGGAGAAATCGGAGAGCCGAACGATAAGGAAAAAAATAGGGGGGAAGACAAGTATTGAAAACAGAAAAGGTAGGGCTGTGCGCATTTCGCGCATGTCGGTATGACTAAAGGGAGCAGAGAAACGAGTGAGAGGAAAGGAGCAGCAGTGAACATCTATCCGACAGAGGGAGATAGTAAAAGAGGGAGGAGAACGGGGGAAAAAGTACTGGGAAAAGGAAAGCGAGGACTTCCTGGGTGGGTGGTTGATCGTAGACTGACTAGGCAACTACTCGTAATAAATCGTGTGACGAGTAACACATTGAAGCTCCGTCGTATTTCGTTTTGCTTCGGTCGGCGAAACAACCTATCATCTCCTTCTATTTATTCAGAGTTCAAAGACACTTGGTGAGCGTAAGGAATTTGTGTGATTTTTACGCTCAATTGCCAAATCGAGTTCAATAATCGCATCACTTCGAGATGACAGGCGGTAAGCAGACATTAACAGATTAACAGAGCTATTCGGAATTCTTCGTACGATTTTTAAACCGTTAAAAGCTATCGATACATTTTATATCGGCGGTGAATCAAATTATTATGAGTGAAATTTTATAAGCTACAAGTTACAAATTACTAGCATTAGTAAATAATACGAACAAGTTTGATAATAAAGCAAATGAAATGTTGCAAGTAAATTGTACGAATTACAAATTATACGATTGTCCTATTTTCGATAGAAAATTATAAATTAATAAAAGATCAGTCTGCAAACTATAAATTATAACTTGTCAATTTACTAATATACATTATTTAGTTTGCAAACTATTGCACGAGAAAGTTCTCGTTTATTCTTATATCGCTGTTTCAAACAATGCATGGTAATCGTGAACTGTGTATGTATTCTCAATTCCCATACTACGTAGCTCCGTTTCGATCTATCTCATTTGTACGGAGGCGTAATTTTCTGAATGTAGGTTGTACACACAACATCGAAATATCGATCTGCGCGTGAATATACCGGGGACATTAGTAAAATCGATGACATTACTGAATACTCCTAAAAATACATTTACACGTTTCTTTCGTTCCTGTTCGACGACGATGAATGAACGAAGAAATCGACTATTTCGATCGATAGCTCTTGGAAAAATATACAAACGAGCCAAGCAGTCATCGAACATCTTACATCCTATATGGATACTTATTTGGATAGATTTTTGTAATGATATAACCGCGCGATTTTCAAATGCTGTGTCGTAAGAATTTTTAAAACATGCAGTACCTGGTTATCGTTAATCAGGGGCATTCACCTCTTTTCTCGTAGATCGTTAAATAAAAACAAATTTGAAATGCGATACGTATTTCCCATGAGATGGAAAAGGCTGAAAATCGCTGGTGTAGTCGATACATTTATCCCTAAATAGTATAATTCGAAGAAGGGCTTAGGCAAGTTATCAAACAGTAGTATCATCAAAAACTGACTCAGCTGTCCTAAAAACATGTGTACGGTTTTAGCTGTGGCTAAATCAAGTGATGATCCTATTCAACATTTTGCTTTATGACCTAATTATATCACTTCCACGAAGCAATATAAATAGGCTACTTTTGACAAAGTACTATATTTCACTATGTTTCAGCGGACGAGGAAACGCAAGTAAACACTGATACCTGCAAAAATATTCTTGTCGTATTATCTTGGATCATCGTGATTCTTACTATGCCATTTTCCCTCTTCATTTGCTTCAAGGTAAGACAACATGAGGATAGTACTTTCTCGGATTGTTCTGTTTCTCCTTCGACCAAAAATATCTCGACTATCTTCTTAGCTGCAAACGTTATACGGTCTTCATTCATTGTAGCTGTAACCTCGTTTTCCCGGTTATCTTATAATTAGATGTACGATCATACTCGCATTCATCCCCCTCTATCTTTTTCCGCTTGTTCGTGCACTCTCTGCAACATGTCCGTAACATAGCTCAATGAGTATAGTACATAATTAATAAACAAGCTTATTATGTAAATTTTTAATTAAGTCGCAAAACGAGAAAAAAAGGAAAAAGGAATCACCAAAATTTTTTAGGTGGTGCAAGAATACGAGAGAGCCGTGATATTTCGTCTAGGACGACTTCTGGCTGGTGGTGCTAAAGGACCCGGTAAAGATACAATTAGGCAACGTCTATTAAATATTCATTAGTGTCGCGATTAGCTCGAATGATAAAAGTTCCACTGTATTGGAATTTCTATATTCAGTTTCAAGAGAGAATCGTTATGTGACTATGTACTATTTCTAGGAATCTTTTTCATTCTGCCTTGTGTGGATAATTACGCACGTGTCGACCTACGTACACGAACGTACGATGTACCACCTCAAGAAGTAAGTCGCTGATCTTACGATTAGCCAATCTAATCAATCGAAATACTGCATGAGATGTTTATGCTATTTTAAGCATAGATTATACACATGTATGTATATATTCGTCAAATAAGTTTAGAAAGTAATTTAAAAATTACGTTATTTAAAAATATTTCTTAAAACACCGAGTTCTGGCCGAAGCTTGAGCCCATTAACTTGGTGCATTAACTTGGTCAAAGAGGAGAGAAACGATGCTAACAGAACTTGATTGAAATTAGGTGTTGACGAAGGACAGCGTGACGGTATCGGTTGACGCAGTAGTGTACTATCGCGTGAACAATGCGACGATTTCGATCACAAACGTTGAGAACGCTCATCACAGCACTAAACTATTGGCACAAACTACGCTTCGCAACATGATGGGAACCAGGCCGCTTCACGAGATTCTCAGCGAACGCGAAACGATCTCTGGGAACATGCAGGTAAACTGGAATCAATTTGGAATCAAGTGAGAGCACACACAACGCGCGCACGTAAACACATACATGGCTGTTTGAATGTTTGAAATAAAACCGAATGTCAGGTTTCCTTGGACGAAGCTACCGATACGTGGGGAATCAAAGTGGAACGAGTCGAAATGTAAGTTTGCGCCTTCAACGCGATGCAACTGTGTCGTAAATCATATTCATAAGTATTACAAATATTATTTATATGTACACATGCAGGTACGATAAATTTTTTCCACAGAAAAGATGTGCGACTACCAGTGCAATTACAAAGGGCCATGGCTGCGGAAGCTGAAGCTGCTCGCGAAGCCCGTGCCAAGGTTCGTTTTCCTTTCACTTCCCAATAAACTTCGTTATTGATTTTCTTTCCTCCCTTTTCTTCTCTTTTATCAATCGTCGATCCTTCTAAATTATGAGATTCACTTTCACATGAATGCGTAGGTTATCGCAGCAGAGGGTGAACAAAAGGCTAGTCGAGCATTAAGGGAAGCTTCGGAGGTGATCGGTGATTCACCTGCCGCATTGCAACTTCGTTACTTACAAGTACGTATTTATTAACTTATATTTTATCGGCTCGATTTTATTCAATGCTTATATAGATTTCGATAGAATTATTTCGCCTAAATTCAAATGACCCGTCCCAGTCACACCATTTCTCGCCACTCAGTATTTCGAACTCGTTCAAACCTGTAAAGTAAGTGAGAGATATTATGTTTTTCTCCTTGTTCTCGTTTTTTCATAATCTGCAATCCCGATTTATTAAAATTTAAACGAGCACTACTGTATCGACATTCAGAGTGTCTCTGCAGGCAGGTGTGATACAACCGGGTAACGGGTATTTCCTTGCGAAGAAGTAAGTCGAAAATGTAGAATAAAGTCTTTGGGTAAGAGGCTTTATTTTGGAGAAAAACGATTTTGAAAATCTGCTCGATTTGTTGAATCGAGAATGTATTTTAAATATTTTCTTACCCGATTGTATCGCTGTTGCGGAGAGACTCACCCTATATCATTTCTCTTACACGCTATTGATCATTATCGTTACCTTTTTTTATCCTTTCCAGACTTTAAACACTATTTCAGCCGAGAAAAATTCAACGATCGTATTCCCATTGCCTATCGATATGCTAACATATTTCATGAAAGCAGCTGCCGGAAAGGACTCTTAATATCTCGATACAAGCTAACAGTCTATTATCTCATCAGAGTCATCTACAATCTTTTGTGCGTAAGGAATGTGTGTAATATATAATTAACGCTATATAGCATTATGTACTGGAAATCGACATAACAAGGGGCAAGAATACTTAATTTTATTGTTGGTACAATGAAGAAATATTCGATGAAAACGAGGTCAGCTCCGAAAGAAGTTACTCACCATGTATGGATTACACCTAATTGATTCTCTAACCGACCGTGTACTTTTATAGCGTACTTGACTTGATCCTTTTTTCCATCGATTATAGCAAAACGTTTTACATCTCATCACCACATCACCGTATCTGTCGACCAATTTTATAACACGTCATACAAACAGTGGCTACAAAAAATATTGGCACACTATTGTATTTATTATAGCATTTATATACTAATTAATCAAGTCCAAGTATATTAAATTTCGTATCATTAGTAAGGGTAATGGAAATTAATTTTACTCTTGTACTTATTTATTCATGTATGTTTCGTGCATGTTCATGCGTGTTCGCGTATAATATAATGTAAAGCAATGTTTTATAAGAATTTTATAATCCAGGAGAAGAGGAACGAACCTCTTCGGAATGTAATCTTCGTTTTATTGAACGAAAGTACAAAAAGATTCACTTCGCACTCGTGATAATTATGTATGTGAACATGTAACTTTTTTCTTCTACGACTCACAGTTTCAACATATGTTGTGAACGATATACATGTAAGTAATGTACATATGCTCAATGTCCCTGTATATTTGTTAATGATACAAAGGACTGTTAAACAGAGTTTGAGAATAATTAATTTAAAAGATGTTTTAACTTTGACTTTATCAAATTTAGGATACGAATGTGTTTATATTCTTCTTATCTTCTACTTTGAAAAATACTGTCTATCATTATATTAAAATATTAAAGATATTAAAATATTGCTTGTCTTAATAATTATACCTTCGGCTTCCTCAAAATCTCATCAACTTCTCAGCTATTTTTAAACAGCATATATTTTCGAATCTAGGTAGGTTGATTTCATTTGCATTTTATTTTTATCTTAATTTTGTTGTGCAAGGTTGTTGTATATAATTCAGACAAAATCCTCTGTTCCCGACATCGTTTGGCGCTTCAACGCTATCCGTGTGGAAAATTAATCTAAATGGTTTCACTGTACCTGATAATCAAGATACATTGTTTTTAACCCTTGTGTAAGTAACTATAGTATGTATATTATCAGAAGACAGAAATTAGTACTGGATATTATTAGAAAGCATTCGATAAAATATCAGGAACACTTACTAATAACGGAAGACGCGTTCAAATTTTGATTTTCCGCGTTAAATGTTCCACCGCATATCCGATCGATACAAGTCATCATGGAGGTTGGCAATCTACCTGTGTTAGACGCACACGGTATCGTTAACCAATCGGTTTGACAGGCTGCTCCTGTCATTGATGCTATTTGCATTGCTTGCGTATTTCCAGTTAACGTAAATCCATTACTACGTGCCATTCTTGCCATAGTGGCACCATCGTTTGCCAGTACTGCTTCATCGTGTCATAAAATATTAAAGCATAATTATTGAGTTGCTATAAATACAATTCATATATCGCACAATACATATTTCGAAAGTGACAAAATTCAAACCAGTTTTTCAGGGAAAGCGAAAGGCTGTTTGAAAGCTTATCTCGCTATATTATTATATCTTAAGCTTATATGTCTAACTATATTAAGCTGAAAAAAAATTATCTTTTAGATCTTAAACTTTCACGATGATCAGAAGATATATATGTGGTTCTTTTGAAATACATGTGCGATATGTTCGCATAAATATGTGTATTCGTTCTTCGTTCTTCTTCATTCACGTATTACCATCTTTATCATCGATCGGGCATGCCATATACTGAATACCGCAAAAATTCCTTTCCATTCGAATGCAAATACTGTAATCTTGATTCGACAGTTGCAATCCGGTGTTAGGATCGTAATTGAACGATTTTATTTGGCCGGATATCCCTGTGAAATATTGCAAACACCCTTCCTCGGCTCTGTATATAGTATTGCAACGTATTTGAGAGACTCGTACTTTCCAAGATCGAGCAAAAGAATTTCCGCTTGTAACAAATGTCAACGTGACAGGATTCGTTTGTCCAAGACCAGTATCGACGTATACTATATAAAAACAATGGTTACTACGTAAATGAAATATTATAAATAGATTAATGGACTTTATTTTTCAGAAAATCAAGCTTAAAAACTTGTATCACGATGGTCTAAAATATTCGGAATACGGTACTCGTTATAGTAAATAAAACAAATCTTTGTCCAAATCCTATTCTTTCAATAATGTTTATAAAGATATTTTTCTAATGTAACGTAATGACAAAGTGGTTACGTACTATGATTGTCAGCATTATTTCCACATATGGTAGATACCGGATTACCCCCAGAAACGATAAATTGATCATAGATACACTGATGGTTAGTCGTTTCCGGACCTCTTGTATTAAACTGCAAGAAATCCAATCTAGAAAAGACACATTACTTGTCAATGAAATTCGATTCTATCAAATAAAGCACTACATTTGAGATGAAAGTAACCCACCTAAACTGGCATACGGTTGGATGCGACTTAACGAGCGTTAATTGACAAGATATAGTACCATCAAACGTTGATGGATAATTCGGATTAACGAAATAAGTATTATTGTTGCTGGTTGTCTCGCCGCAAGATACTGTCACTGAACCGGTATAAGAAAGAAAAATTGTTAAAACCGCTTAACGGAAAAAAGGAAAATATAACATACCAATGCAGCAAACTCCGTAACCATTTGCGCAAACTCCGCTAGATACACCACCACGTTTCGAGCATTCCGAAGCTGCGATACAGGTACCATTTTCACCATTTAATCCGACGCAAACGTTATTGTCAAATTTTACCAATGTAAATAATGGGAAAACTAGAAATAAGAAACGAAACAGATTATTCTAGCAAATTAAAAAAAATCTACTGCTGCTCATAAGTACATGGTAGTCTTTATACTTACGTCGTTTTTCTCTACCGCCCTGACTTGGTGCGCTATTTTGAAAATTAATCGACTGTAATTTACCCTTTAGAGAGTTTAGAGGGTCCCGTTTAAGCGATAACGATTCGTTGACGCGATTAATATTTGGTTGCCAAAGATGTCGAAACCTTTTAAGAGAACTCCACGCGTCAATATTTATGCACAACATAACAGAGTATAATAGTAACGTAATGATACAGTATCTACGCATCATTAAACAAATACGCCTTCGATGTAATAATTTAAAAAATATAACTGTAAAAAAGAAATTGTTTAAACGTAAATTGTTCAAAAAATGTCAAAGGTCCAATGAGACGTGTGTTCTGCAACGATTGCTCTTCGACTAACAGAAACGAAGGACTGGAAAACTGGTATATTTAAGTAAAAATGCATATACACGGTCTGAATGCTACATAGTTTAATTGAAGGAAGCGTTAAGATCATTGTTGAACGTTGATCTTTAAGCAGATTGAGAGAAAGTCAAGATACCTTACGAATGACAAATCTCTAAGGTCTATCTATTGTGTTTGCCTCTTGAGTCGAGACACAGTATTTACTTTCACGGCTTTAATTCAACAAATTTAAACGTTCTTTCCCTTCACTGTAAACGTTGCTTTAAACGTTTAAACCTCTATTGTCATTTTTACCTGTAGATACGATACAGTACGTTTAAGGTAGATACCTGTTCTCACGTTTTCTATAAAGCGGCACGTGCTTTGATAAATGGTGAGCGAGAAAGCGAACTTTCTATGTGATTTTCCAAGTACTTGTTACCATGATCTATATGTTCCGAGGTATGCTTGGCATACAAGATAATGATGGTCAATATTCTTATACGTGTTTACGTAATGTATTATTATGATCGTAATATTTACAAGTCAAATATTCGAAGTATTCGATAGAAAAAAAATTAATACAAGTTTTAAAAGTTCAAAGGTAATTATACATATTATTTTATACAAGGTAGAACTTTGATGCACATACACAAATAATGGTAATAGTAATAGCATGAATAATTATTAGACTGCACATATTTATGCAAATTCATACATTTATGAACACAATTGAAAAAATGGAATCTAAGCAAAGATTTGTTTCACCTATTAAATATTACGAGTACTTTATTTTGGATATTTTACATACATATGTTGTATGTTTATATTCTGTGCGCTTATATGGAGATCTATACAATAAAATGCAAAGAAAGATCAATCGATCGATCAAGATTTTTAATTGCAGCGTTATAAGTATAATTAACATAGTCAATTTTTCGTTCAAATTAAGATGGCATACGATGTAATCATCAACATCTGGATGCAAAATAATCAATATATTAATCGAATCAGTCTTTTAACGTATGAAAAGAATCGTTTCTAATCTTTTTATTCACTTACCTATTATTATATATTATTATCTTACGAATTCATTTTAAATCAATAATACCTGTGATAATACAAACTCATAGAAATAGGTTAGAAAAATTATTGTGTTTAAAAATGAGTTTTATACAATACAAATCCAAACACATTCTCGCACATATTCTAATAAAGGTAAACACTCATATTCTAATTTACTTTACCATATCATGAAAATTACTATGATAAATTAAATACATACATTTAAGGAGAAGAATTCGTCAATTAAAACCTTCAAAAGTAATCGAGTAGAATTTAAAACGAGCGCTCGAAATATGTAAAGATGGCACTCGATATCGGAGATTCATATATGCATCTATAATATATGCAAAGAGAACAAAGATTCTGCTGAGAGGTGGAAGAAAATAATAATAGTATGGTCACTGAAGGACCGATTCGTTGAATGACAGTTTCAATTTAGATTCGATTGTGGTTAGTTTGGAAACGTGTCGAGTAAACTCGAAATTGTGATCGCGAGTAATCGCAGGCACCGAAAGATCGTGGCGCTGTGTTGAGCGTGCGCTGACGCCATAGTGTGTGCGAGAGGCGAGAACAGCCGAAATGGAGGAGAGTCAAACATCGGAAAGTGTCGCCGTGCTACCGGACATGTCCGAACCGTTGACGAGCGAAACCGAGGATGCGTCTGCCCTAAAGGTCGAGCACGAGGAGCATACCGTCGCCGTGACGGCGAGCGTCACTCCGGTACCGGGTGTTCCTGGTGTTCCAGGGGTTGGTGTACCGGTTTCTTTACCCGTTGGTTCTATCATTGGTGTAGCGAACTCGACCAACGGCACGACCTTCAACGTCATCACATCAGACCAACTACAGGTTGGTTGTAGAAGCAATTGAGTGTTTGTTAAACTTGTATTTAATACAATTTTGATACAGAACTGGCTTTCTGACGATTCATTCACTTTCTCGCTAAAGAATTACTGAAAAATAAGGTGGGGTTTTACTCTTCTTATACACATGTAAGCCAGAACTACTTACATGCATAGTGTACACAACATTAACTCCTATAATGCGCCTGTTCATACGTTGTACAAAATACTGGAGGCATGTCTTTTCTACAATTACGCGACACGATTATGATTTTATATACATATGACGTTAATGGAATCTGTATATCTTATTTTAAATTAAATATCTAATTATATATGTGTTTCATTTCTTTTTCTAGTTGCCCGGATCAGGTCAGTTTAAGCAGATGCTATGTGTAGATAATGGTTTCATTTGTGAACCACGGCATGACAAGGACACGGATTCTTTACGTTGGAATGGTGAATTAAAAGCAACGCATATAGTAATCCAAAATAGTACAGAAGAGCCAGAATCAGAACAGATTCATGTCTCTACTGCTAATACTCAACCAATATGCAGTTGGTCAGAATCCGCTAATTTAGCAGTATTACCTGTTAGATGTAAAAATACAAATGCTGAGTTGCATAAAAGTAGATTTGGATCTGGGGGAAGAGGAAGATGTATCAAACTTGGGCAAGACTGGTACACACCAAGTGAATTTGAAGCATACTGTGGGAGGGCATCCAGTAAAGATTGGAAACGCAGTATTAGATTTGGTGGTAGAAGTTTGCAAACATTAATTGACGAGCAAATTTTAAAGCCACATGCTACTTCTTGCACCTGTGCAGCATGTTGCGATGATGACAGTGCAGTTAGTATACTATGTTACTCTATAATTAATATGTAATTGCAATTTATCCAGTGATCACGTAATGTTTTTTTATTTCAGACAGGTCCTGTAAGATTGTTTACACCGTACAAACGTAGAAGAAGGGCTAGAGATACATCTGATGGAGAAACACCATCGCGTAAACTTAAAAGTGATACTTCGCGCGATGGCAGTAATAATGACGAAAGCGATAGTGAAGTTGTAGTACCTGATAAAGAAGTATGGCCTCAATTTGTTTCAACAGATGGTTTAGTTGTACAACAGCCGCAAGATCAAGATACCGTTGTTCAAAATGTACATCAAACGGAAAATGGACAAAGCGACGATATATTTAAAAAGCTCGACGAAATGTCCAATAAAATGTTAAAGTTGGCTTATGAATTTAGACGTACATTAGAGGAAGCTAAGGAAGTAAACAGACAACAAAGAAGAGAACAGGCTCTAGTGGCGCAATTAGGTGGTAGAGGGGATGTTATTGAAACTGTTGGTTTACAACCAGCATCGGATACTCATAACAAAAAGGTAAGGAATATTGCTAGAGTATAATCAAGTGTATTCTATCTATATACATATCTTTTACTAGCTTTTCATAATACTTATCTATTTCTAGTGTGCCAACTGTAACAGAGAAGCATTTGCGGAATGTTCGTTATGTAGGCGAACACCTTATTGCTCCACGTTTTGTCAACGTAAAGATTGGGCAGGTCATCAAGTGGAATGTGTGAGAGGTGCTGCAGAAACTGTAATGCTTATAGTTGAAAGCAGTAGTGGAGATACTAGTGCACTTGCTACGACTGCTGGGGACCAATAGCTAGTGTTCCTCACACCTATTCACCAAAGTAACATAGGAACTGAACAAACTATCTTAGAAACTTCGAAATTGAGAGAAGAGACGAAGACTTTAAAAAAATCTGTTTAATGACCAATGAGTCAGAAAGTTTTGTATATATAGTAGTAAATATTTTATATATATACAAGAGTTAAATTGTAACGATATTATTAAGTAAATAAGCAAATTTACACTAAAGTTGAAATTTTTTTAAATCAAGATTCAAAATTATGCTATATACAAATGAAAGATCGTAAATCAAATAATTGTAAAAATAAACAACAACGTGCACGTGTATATATGCATACTACTATGCATTTTGAACGTACAGATACACGCGCACACGTTTATGCGTGTTTATGCGTATGTTGTATCACGCATGATAAAATATACTTTTATGAATCACTTTTTTTTACATAAATTTATATCATTGACCAAAGGAGGTAATTACGCTTTTATGGATATTATTTATAAACACTGTCTCCTTTTTCTTCTGTTTGTAGGTATTATTTTGAACTTCCTCTCCAAATTCTTTTGTTAGTACAAATTTAATATTATGAGGACATTATAAAAATGATATTTAGAATGAAGGCTAGCTTCTATTTTATGAATATATCGAGTCATACATTTATATCATCTCTCACACATATTTACACTTCAAATCGATGTTCTATAAACTCGCAATCATAATGGATTTCATGTAGTTACTATAGTATCATATCATTTTTCCACTTGAAATAGCAGAAAAATATTAATGTATATTTACATATATATACCTAGTATGCAAATTATAACGGTGATAACACAAAAAGTCTAACAAACATCACTAAACAAGAAACACAGTATCAAATGTATTATATAGCTATTATTTTTAATATATGATTTTCTAATCAAATTCATAACGAATATCATTTACTAGAGTTCTTTTACAAGCCATATTATTACCACCATGATTCATAGCATTATTATTATTATTATTATTATCGTCACTATTAGTGCTGTTAATTAATTATAATAGTACGATGATAACAAATATTTTGTTAAGTAAAACATGAAAGTTTATTTTGCTTATATACAAAGTGAACAGAAAAAAAATAAATATTGTTTTCATCAATTATTAAGTGTCTATCTTATTCTTATATGCTTTGATACATTATATTTTATTCAATTATAGATACTATTAACATAGTTCGAACTTAGTTATAAAAAACTTTTTAATAATATTACGTGATTTGCAAAATGATAATTATCTAATAATTTCCATAATGTTTCAATCTATATAAAAAAGCACTAAATGATTTGTTGGAAATTGCTATATAACCGCTACCTGGTGAAAAATCGATAGCTTCGGGTATTGACAAATTTGTTTGAAATGTAGGAAAATTTGAAAAAACCGTGAACGATGGTAAATGCATCATTCTAAACGCATTATGTTTTTTATCTGAAGCCATTGCCAAAATTTCAGAATAAGCATTAAATTTTAAACTGGTAATCGACGTGACAAAATTGAGAACAACTTTTAGTGGAACAGGATTTCGATTTTGTAACACTGTCTTGGTATCATACAAATTAACTACACCCTCTTTACTACCTGTTGCTAAATATTGACTATTTGGAGACATTGCAATAGAAGCACAGGATAAACATCCATCATCTATAGCTCGATGAATGCATACACGGCTATTTATATCCCAAATGTACATTTCGTTGCTGTCTTTAATTGTTCAAAAAGAAATAAAAATTCACATTAAACAAGGAATATATAAAATTGAATAAACAGTGATAAATACAAAAAACTTACCACCATGTGTAATCAATGTATTACTATCTGGCGTAAAGGCTAATGCTCTACATCTTGCATTCATTTTCAACATACTGATAAGTTCCTTTGATGAACTTGTTAATAAGAAAATTTCTCCTGCTCGCCCACAAACTGCTAATAATTTTCCATCTGGAGATACTTCATATTTCTAAATAATTTATAAAAATGTCATTCTATATAATAATTTAGATTATTATAAAAAGATAGTTATAATTTCTCAAACCTGCATGTTAGTAAGTCCATGCGGTAACAACATTCTATATGTTTTTCCACTCATTAAGTTATAAGAGTGACAATGTGCATAATATTGAGAACCAATCAATACTTCTGTACCATCTCTCAGAAATTTTGCTGTGCTAATAGGAAATTTCTTATACTGCATTGTGTGCAATTTATTATTTTCAATTCCATCTACCTATAATTATATCATATTTTGATAAATTCTCTATTTGCAAATACAGGTACAAATACAACTAGATTTTGTATAATTACTTGAAAAAGAGATAAAATTCCAGATGTACCAGCAACCAAGGCTACTGTAGAAGATGGATGAAATTCAACACTTGACACAATGGGCCCTTCAGTATGTGTTTCCTTATTAATTGGTGTCAATGCTTTTATGTCAATTATACTCTTTGGCAAATTTTTTACTTTAGGTTTTTCCAAATGGCAACTATGCTAAAAAAATATAATACATATTTAGGAATATTAGTCATTGAAGTGGTAAAATGACTTTAGTACCTTTAATATTTCATTATCTAAATCATCAGATTCTTTATTGATCTTTCCAATCTTGGCCCATTTTGGGTTGCCCACAATCTGTTTATATTTGTTACGCAAGTAATCTTTACGTGACTCTTGTGGCACATTGTCGGCTAGTTTGTGTCTTGGTCGACTAATAAAAAGAATAAACCATTTGATTAGTTTCCGAATAATATATATTATTTAAAAACAATATTTTTCCTTTATTACTAAACAACATATTTTGTTTTCATTAAATTTGGTATACATACGCATATTGAACATCATCTTCATCAATCCATGCCGCCTCTGTATGTTCTTCAGAAATATCAGTTTCAATCAAATCATTACTTACATCATCATTTATAGAAATATTATTTTCATTAATATTCGATTCAACAACATCCTCATTGTTTGATAAATCGTTTATGATGTCAGTTGGATTACCAAGCACGATTCTTTCTAACCTGTATACAAATAATGTGATAAATTCTGTTCCTTAAACAACTTAGTTACTTGAACTTTCTATATTATCGTAATAATTGTACCTGGCCTCTTCCTTTGCATCATATTCATTTTTGTGGTTCCTTTTCAAAGGTTCAGTGTACTTTTGTTTATACAATGTTTTTGAGGGAATACCTTTCTTGTTTAACATTTTAGTCGGTACCAATTTCTTACGATTCAATTTGTTTTTCTCCATGATGTATTGACCGACTATTATGATTTACTTAATACAATTTGTAACACGTTCAAATAATCAAATATTATGTATTTTTAACATAACTTTCTCACATGTTCCTCCTTTTCTACAATCATTAAAATACTAAACATATATACTCCCTAGATAAATTCACTTCTACGAAATACTTTAAATAAATTAAAAAATTCTTCTGAAATTATAAATATTAAAAACAACGAGTATATTTAATTATATCGGCTAGATCTGTATACATTTTAACGATTTTGTAATTCTATTGAATATTTTGTACTAAGCGTTTGATAACTAGTGACTAATGAAATATATTTCGATTATGTACACTGCACGTGTATAAAAGATGCTCCAAACTGTTTTTTAATTTAAAAAATACTTTTAAAAATATAAGAAATGATAACTTTTTGAAAAAGATTTATTTGGCAATATTTCTTAAATAACGATCTTCATTTCCTCTTAACCAATGCACATAATACATGATTAGAGAATATACTGATTCCACAATCGGGATGAATCAAACTTTAACCTTCTTCATTGAAAGATGATAGCGAAGATTTAGAATCAATATCAGAAGATAAGTGTTCTTCTATTGCAAATAGGGAAGGACATTTCGGTTGATACTGTTCTACAGCTTCCAAAAGACTGTTTGGATATCCAGGAGAGTAATATCTAAAATCAAAAGGGCCAAGAATTCATGATATAAAAGAAAAGGGAGGAAAAAGAGTTTATTCTAATGGCAACACGCATAATAAATTGATTACTAAACGTATAAATGACGTTCATTCATTTGTAACTTATTTGTAAATTAATAAGATCCAAAAATACAAAATATAGTGAAAACGGAAGTAAATTAAAAAATATATGTATAAAGTTGGCTTAACACTGAATCGAGCTATTGATAATAAATATAAAATGCTATCGGTTGTTCTATAGTGATTATAGAAATTATTGAGTTCATGTAATATTATTGATCCATTAAAATCCAAGTTTATATTTTTCCAATGCAATCAGCTGTGACAACATGGCGGTCATGCCGTATATTACTTGTCCGATTTAAATTAAGACACGCGATCCAGAAACGGAGCTGCAGTTATTTGCATTCACTGCTCGTGTAAACGGCTGTAAGAAGACTGTATTTTTTTCATTAACAAGAACTCGTGTTTCCGAATTCTCTCAGTAAGTAAACCATTACTAGGGTTATGTCAAAAGCAACTAGTGTTATTTTTGATAATTATCTACTCCTATCATTATCTTTACATCCATATGCTTCTCTGCATGCATCAGTATTTTAGTCATCTTGATGGAGAACATAATCCAATTTTAAATGTCAAGAAAGACAATAATTCTTTCAAATGAAATGATGTTTTGAACTATCATATTACATCTTACTGAAATAGCATTATGACTTAAAAATTATAAAGCATAATCTTCTCTAGCAATATTATAGTTATTATAAATTGTTGTTTAACATATCATGTTGATGAGAGAAACAATTTCAAAAATATGCAATATTGATCTTATGTTAAAGATATCAAATATATAATTCGTACCCTTCAAATTATTTTTAATTGAAATAATTTCCAAAAGCGATATGAAATAAAACACAACCTGACAATTTCATCTGGAAAACAGCAATTTATAATTTGTATATACTCCAAAAGTGTTGAACCAGGATCTGCTTGAATTTCTTGTACTTTCTTTAAACCACCGGATGTTACAAATAATCTTCTTGCCCTGGGATCATGAGGCAAAATCTATATAAAAATAACAAATAATTCAAAAATGCAACTTGAAATAGTTGAAATGCTTTAAACATTATCATTTATCAGTGATCTCATTAACTATGCGCATGAATGGAGAGAATGAAAGACATTATTAGCTATCAGTTTGCATGTTGCAATATACCTAAGAATAAAACTTCTGAGACCTGACCTACACACTGTTTAAATGCAGTTATCTAAAGTAAACTTAATTTCTTAAATGTTTTAATCCACAGCAAATTAAAATAATTAAAAATGTCTTTTAGTAAATGATACCACGTTTACGATTTTATAAAAAAAATATATATATATATACATGTAATATTGTATCAAAATTTATTATAAAATATCCGAAATCTAAAAAACATTCTTTGCAATATGCAATAGAAGTTATTTCTTATAACATCTTATGTGATTTCTAATGTCCACATTATAAAAATTACAAATTACAATATGAAATCGATCTTTGTATGAAATTCTGTCTTTTCGCATATTTGTAATAGTATTTGATAATTTATTCAATAGCATGTTACGATTTCTACCATAATACATATTACAAGCATCGTATGCAACATATTTCTAGGCGAAGCAAAATCTGTCCACATTTTCCACCTTCCTACGCCGCCAAAAATATCTTATTTACGAAAACAAAATTCCAGAACAAAATCGTGGGATAACGTGTCTGTCACAGACCTGTTGATAAATTAAAAATTTCTATTATCGTTTAAGTGAATTTTTTATCACTATAAGCATTATTACTGTTCATAATATGATATGAATAATTAAATATTTTTCAGCTGATTCAGTGTGGCGCCAAAGATCGGTCGCTAAGGGAACGGAAGCAACTTGAGGGCCGTTTTTTTGATAATTACTTCAAGGTTGCTGTTTATCTTTTTTTATTATAAAATACAATTTTTTAATAAAATTTAATCTAAAGCAATCTCCAAATATTAAAAACAAAAGTCTAATATTTTAGAATAATTTATTATAAAAGAATAAAAAAGATATATGTAACAGCATGTAAAAGAAATGTGAAAAGAAAGATTGAAACACTAAGTAGAAAGTAATGCCCTAAATACAACGATCTTAATACAATAGTTGAGAAAGAAATTTAATGAAGTGTCAAAGATAAAAATCAAGGTTGAAGATTATTGTAAGATTTAATGTATTGTAGTTAAAAGATAACGAGACAAGACAGATGCCTTAGAGTTCAAACATATAAGAACATAAGTGATAAAAGGAGATGACATCATTGTATACAAAAATTAATTTGTACTGTGTACTAAGCAGTACTGTTTGTAAAATTACTGGCAAATATTTCTAATATGATTAACACAAAAGTCTGTCATTTATAAGAAGTTAACTTGTCATAAAATCGTGCAGTGCAGTCACAGAAGTTCTACAGATCACATAAAATGTATACCTTGTATAGTTTCGATAGTAGAGGACTTTAAAGTACATGTATTGAATATTGTAGAACGTGGATATAAGCAACTCTGATTTTACATTAAATAAGAAAGTGAGAAATTAATAATAGACATGATAAACAATCAACATTGTGTTATTCTTAATTCTGGAGAGACCAATAATTATCACCAACCGGTCTCTGCAAAACCTTCTGTTGTTTCTGTATCAAGTATTGATTCTGATGTAAGTGACAGAAGAGATGTACGTGAAGAACTTTATGCTGGGATCTTCAGAAGACACAGGAAGACCATACTTGTGTTAGGCAGTTTTCTCAAAATGTTAAGGGTGAATAGAAATATGAACAATTATGCTAGTATTAAACCTAATGATGATAATGATGAATAAAAGAATAATTTTATTGCATAAATGGAGTAGAAGACCAAGTTTAATTTTTTATACTGAAAATAATTAAATTGATATTGTTATTGCTTTGTAAAAAGATCAAATGTACTTTAATTATCACACATCTATTAAGATTAATATAATTTAATTGCTTAAACAGATTTTTACATTTAGTAATTATTTCTCCTAAAAAGAGGCTTATCTTACATAAGGTATTATCTTGATAAATTACATGCAGCTGTCATATATTATGTTTGAATCTGTTTGCCATGATAACTATATAGATCATAAATTTGTGCTTACTAACGTAATTTTGTATACTTTATGACTAAAAGGGCATAAATCTATCTGAATAGCTTTATCAATGGATAAAGAATATTTAAGAATCAGTTATAATAGTAAATTTGAAAAGTCACATATAACTTATAAATATGAAAATTATAGCACAAATTATCATCTAACACTTTTTACAAAGCAAAACGTTTTAATTCAAGTATAAAATATTTTATATCACACACATATTTGATACAATATCTATAATATTGTTACATATTACTTTATTTTCATAGTTTTGCTTTTCCCAATAAAAAAAATTGATTTCTTTCCCTCATATTATAAGATAAATTATTTAAATAATTCAACTATTAAGGTACAAAAGCAGTTAAACATTTTATTTACATTTGAAATATTTTTAATCTAATTGTCATGGAATAACGTAATTTTGTCTTTTTTCTCATTTTTCAGAGATACTTGGATAGATTGCATGCTCTGAACCGAATATATGCCTTAATTGCTTTACATTTTGATATTGTCATACAACAAAAGTTTTGGTGAAATCATGAAATTCTAATTATTGTAACATGTCTGTTTATATGTACCTCAAGTTAATTTAAATAGATATTTTCAAGACTTAAAATTTATGAGGCTTTATAAAAATTTATCGTAGTTTATATTTTTATTGAAGCTGTTTTCCATTGTCTGTTTTAATGTGTATCCTACTTTTTTCAACATTTAGCAAAATAAATTTCCTTAAAACGTTTCAATAAAGAAAAGGAAGGGATGAAGAAGAATATGTGATGCAAATAAAGAATTAGCAAAATACCGATAGTGAAGTGAAAGTACTACTGCCGATCATATATGTTACATTTCTTTACTTATGTTTGTACATAAGAAATCGATAATACAGTATGAATGAGGATTAATAGTAGCCAACTTTTTCGAGATGCAAATTTAATAACAATTTTTTGTTACTTATATATCTACAATTTTTATATTACTGGTCTCTTTATATCAAATACTGCCATTAGAAGATACATTCAAGTATATGATATAACAAATGCAAGTAGTATAGCTTAACAAAAAAGTATGTTTAAATATCTAAAATTGCAATTACAATTTTTATATAAGAAGCACTTAACAATTCGATCGTTCTGGTACTTCAGCCGAACCATTTATTGTCGTAAGACTGAGAAATGTGCTTTTTCAGAATATAATATGTGCCATAATATTTATAGACGAACATTAAAAATAAAAATAATTAAGATGGTCTTATGCCATTGTCAATTTCTTCACTTTCTATCAATCAAATATCAGATAAATGCAATGACACACAGCATATCGGAACTGTTACTTTTTAATAGAAATATGTGACATCTCATACCATGTTAAGAGATCAAAGTCAAGTTACACCTTATGCAATTTTGGAATAGTGAAAATATATATAAGCAAAACAGATGATGAAAATATTAAAGATTACAAGGTCGGAATAATATCATAAAATGACAATTTTTATTGTTAGAATGCTATTTATGGGATAATAGTTTATATGTGATAAGAATGAACCACTACAACTGCTTAACTAATTTTTCAATAAAGCAATTTCAAATAGCTTAATAATGGTCCATGTGTATATAATATATACATATATATGTTTATTATGTAATTAAATAAAAGAAATAAAATTATTATCAAATAATAATTTTATGTGTTAATATATATAAACTTTACCATTTAGGTGGATTTTATCATATACTGATGATTTATATAATTTATCTCATTGTATGCATATGATAAATAATAAGACAGATGTTTTGCTTTAATTGAAAATTATAAATAAGAGTACTATTTCAATTATTGTACTATTATGTTTTACAACTTTTATGTCCTGTGTACAATTTGTAGAGATTATGTATAAAGTAAAAAGTTATATAAAACAAAATACTGTGTTCCTCACCTTGCTAAATTGTCCAAGTACATATTTTAGAATATTAGGTGGTGAATCATGCAGCAAGGATTCCAAAGCTTCAATATACATACATTTTTGTAGTATTTGTTTCAGTGCTGTATTGCATTTTGCTTTGAGATCTTCTGAGCTATTTGGATTATTGTACAGCTGAAAATAAACTATAAAATAATAATAATGAAGAACAACGTGGTATAAGAAAATCTGTAACATACCTGTAATAACTTTGGAAGAATGTTTGCGACTGCAACTGCTTTTGCATGTTCTGATGTATGCTTCCCAATTTGCCCAATTGCCCATACAGTGACAGCAAGCGTATGATCGTCATTTTCTTCATATAATATAGTAGATAGGTGAACAATTCCCTATAACAAATATTTGCTCTCAATTATTTTGGCTATGGAAATATTGTGACAAGTATATTGAAATATCACACTTTGGATCCTATGACTGCAATAGCTAACTGATCTAAGTGTCCAGCAATATATCCAATTGCCATTATTGCTGGCAATCTGACTGTTAATTTTGAGGTGCTAATTAATTCAACAAGTGCACCAATACCACCAATATTCACTATAAGTTGGGCCAACTAAAGAAAAATATAATTATAGCAAAATAATGTTGCAAATAAGTTGGTTTGATTTCTTTACCTCTAATGTATGTTTACAAATTTCTCTAGTTAACATTGCAGCAGCTTTAACGACACATTCATCAGGATGTGCCATGTGTACAAGAACATCAGGAAAAACTTCAGCTTCAATAATAGATTCTGCTAGGTGTACAGAGTGTTTTGCTATACTGCTTAATGCCAAAAGAACTTGACGCTGTGTACATTATTAATAAGTGGAATATTATATTACAAAATCATACTGTACATATAGTATTTTATGTTACCTTTAACTTAGTATCAGGATTAGATAATGCCTTTGCAAGAAAAGGAATGGCTCCTGCATCAACCACTGTTTCTGCAAGATCAATATTATGTTTGCTTATATCGAATAAAGCAGAGGCACTAATTTGTTTTAAACATAATTCAGGTTCTTGTAAGGCCAAGACTAAAAGTGGAACAGCTCCTATAAATAACATGATTGATATACAAGTTAATAAAATGTAGATAACTAATAGAGTATATTAATAGAGTATATGTACCTGCATCAACTATGGCTTGAGCCAAAGTTTTATTATGCCTAGCAATGTATCCTAATGCCCAAGCAGTAGCTTCCTTAACACCAGAATCAAAATCTTCTAAACAAATTATTATAGTATCCAATCCATTATTCTGAATCACCATAGATGCCAATTCTGGGGAATGTCTAGCAATTGCACGTAAAACAAATAGGGCTGCTTTTTTATAAAATTTCTATAACAAATATGCTTCAATATGTCTTCATTATTTATGTATTATATTTTAATATATAATAAATTCTACTAAAACAAAAAGAAAGAAATACAGTTTTCTACATCTAAAATGCTTACATTCATACATTTTGTTTATCAATATTCTTCAATAATTGAGGTAAAATACCCATTCTTACAACAGCTTGTGCCAATTTCATACTATTATTTGCAAGTTTTCCTAATGCAACTGCAGCTGTATGCTGAATAGATGGTACAGGATCTGTTAACAAAGGGCATAAGAGATCCAAAACCCCAGCAGCTTCTAAACAATCTATAGTGTTTGGTTTTGAGGCAAAATCAGCAATGGATTGAACAAAGAATAGACGAGCCTTTTGGTACTGATCAAAGACTATAAAGGCATAATAATTAGTATTAACATTCCTTGGCAAGCTAATTATTATAAAAAGTTATTCATGTGCAGAAGATATATAAAAATGAAGACTTCTATATGTGCATGTGCCCTTACATTAATTATATTATAGAAGACCGCCAAATTTTTATTAAAAATATTAAAAGTATTTCAAACATTGTACCTTGTAAAATTGAACGTGCTGTCATTTTTGTTTATTTTGTTTATAAATTTTTAAATGTATATGCGATGTTGATACTTTCAATACGTTTTTATACCATTTGACTTTACGAAACTGTCATATGTTTGAAAACGAAAAGCTACCGCCTTCTGCATACTATATAGTATAGCGACTCCAGAAAACAAATGTTTGATCGAATAGAATATAGATGCAGAAATTATCAATCAAAATATAGTAATAGAAGGATATAGCGATAGTAATAAAATACTATATCTTTTATGTAATAATTATTCATATCGGAAAATGACTGAAGAATTATTATCTAAAGAAAAAGAATTTCATCAGTTGAATAAAGAACTTGAGCAGAAAGCAAGCAATTTGATAGCAAAAATAGATTCTGTTGTTAACACTTACAATAACGGATGCTCGAATCTTAATTCGAGGAAACATTGCGTAAATGCGACGAGAGAAAGAACAGCCTGTTTAAATGGTATAACAATACAAAATAAAGATAATTTTCAGATTTTGGTTAAACGAAATTCATCTTTACCTCATATTTTCGATCAATCCGTTGCTTTGAAGCCGTAAGTATGGAAGAAATGCAATTATTTATATTTATGTGTTAAAAAATGATCTCATAACAAATATATTTTAGTTTTAACAAACTATTGAATAAAATTTTTAATTATTTTGTAATATATCTAAAATTAAACATCTGAATAATAAATGATTTCAATATTATTTATATATTAGAAAAATAGAATCACAGAAAGATAACGAGGATGAAGTTTCTAAGCAAAAGAACCTGGCAAATAAAACTGTTCTCAATTTCTTAAAAGCTAAGGTAGATATATTACAGGATGAGCTACAAACAATGCGAATTGAATATAGAAAACAGGTACCTAGAATTCATGTGTGCATGAAAGCATTTATTTGATTAATCCTTACACAACTATGTTGTATGTTCAGTGTGATATTTGCAAAAATTTGGAATCTGAAAATAACAAGATTGAAATTAAGTTAAAAGCTGAAATAGAGTCATTAAAAGAAACAATTACAAAATTAGAGAACACTAACAAGGAGTTGCACTGTCAATCACAAGCATTAAATACAGAAAATTCAATCTTAAAAAAAGTATGCATTACACTCACTCTGTTCTTTTCCAATAACAATTTTTTTTTTATTCATACTAAATATTTTTAACAGGACTTAGATAGACTTCAAAAGCAAGTAAAGATAACAAATCAACAGTCTAATAGTTGCTTGATGAGATTAAATAGATCTTTGGAAAATAATGATAAACTTAAGAATGCATTGAAATATTCTGAAGTAGAAGAAAAGGTGCAACTTATACAAATATATAATATTAGATAAGAAACTTGTATCATATAGCATTTTTATCTTACTTAATGTTTTTACAGGAATTGAAGACCCAAATTAGAAAGTTAGAAGAAGATAGAAAATTAACAGTTAATCATTTGGGAAAGCAACTTTCGGAATTAATACAAGTGTTTAAAAAACAAATGTTAATTGTAGATAACTTAAAGAAGCAAAATGTATGTATATATTTTATCTCTATTATATAAAATTATATATAAAAATTAAAACATTTGATATATATGTACTTTAATCTATCTTTTTAATCGATGTATGTATGTAATTGATATTTATATATACGTATGTACATGTATGTATGCATATAAAAACAAACACACACAAGGCATGCTTACTGGCAGTTGGACAACTAAAATTAACAAAAGAAGATTTCTCAAGATTATTGGATCAGAAACCTGAAAATGTATGATATATTGTATATAAAACATTTATTAAATGACTACTGCAATTCATACATTGCAAAAGATGGAATAACTTCATTTCATAGCCATACATTTTATACAATTTTATATTACATGATATAATCCTTAATATTTTTTATGAAAATCTGTGTTCTTTAATACATTACCTGTCATACATGAAATTTGAAAGTTTTGTGATCTAAGCTTTATGATTCACCTTGACATCTCTTTTTTTGTTTTTATTTATCTTATATCTGGGACATTTCTAGCATTTTTTAACATATACGTAATAAATAAGTTATATCTAAAATATCAATAGAATTTTGAATACAAAATGTCAATGTCATACAAATGTCAAATGAAGTATGTCAAGTATAAACATTAGTCTAATTATAGAAATCATATTTTTTATATTCGTTTAATATTAAAAAGTAATGTCATTTAGAATTACGAAGAGATACAAAACTAATTTCCATCATAACCGAGATGAATTTATTTTATTCAAAACAATTTTCAATAACTTACTCAATTTATTTACACTTAAGTCCTATTTTGTGCATAAAAAATTTGATTAAGAATGATAAATTTCGGTTAGTACGTATAAAAATTCACAAAATTAATTGAATTCATCTCAAAGTTTAATCTTCAAACGTCTCAGAAAACACTGACTATTTTTTTATCAAATGAATTTTACAGATTTTTATTTTATATCCTCGCTTAAACAATATATGTACTATCGTATATTTTCTACGCTTATAAAAGCAGCTCGACATATTCTAAATACTATCACTTGAAATTAGTTAAATAATATCAAGTGTCACAAAAAAGTGAACGAAGATGATATATGTTTGTATTTTCCGTTTAACCATTTCTGCGCAATCTAACTTGAATAATGTTGTTTTAGTGTTTTACTATTTAAATCTCTAATATGTTCTGTTTAATAAAATATATTAAATTAATTGTTTTCTTTCTCTCTTTCTCGTTCTCTCTCGCACTCGCACTTAATACGAAGATGCTATTCTCAAATGCTTATAACTCTTTCCCCCATTTTTGATGCCCCTCTCCTTTTTATAATTACGATAACGTTCCGTTTAAAATTCTTATTTTATAACCCTTTTACACATTGCGTTTTACAACTCAGCCTCACATATATGTATATATCGAAATTTGCTATCCTTATTAAAATTAAAAGCACTGATACATTAACAATTTTCATATTTAATTCACTGCTTGAGTTTATATTTAAAATTATACTGCACCGCAGATTTTCGCATTATTTCATATTGCACTTTAAATATTCAATTTATTTTAGTCTCTAGAAAGTTTCATGTTTAATAAAATATTTAAATAATTGGTATCATAAAGTTGATAAATCTATCGCCGATCAGAGAAAAACAAATCATAAATTAAAGTACATTCCTTATTTTTGAAAGTCTTTATATGAAATATCACTTTTCCAATTAATTTTTACTATAAATCAACTTCAAAATAATCATATGAATCTTCAAATTTTTTGTCATAATAAAAATTTACGTAACCATTACTCCTAAAAACATAGATTGACTTTTATATTATCAGGGTAAACTTTTTTATTCACTGGTATAAAATTTTTTCCGTTATACACGTAATTATTAATTAAACCTCTCGACTGTTGCATTAAAATGCATTACTATCTATGTGTTTAAATTCATGTGTTTCATATTATGTTATAATACAAATAATTAATGAAATTACGTTTCTTTCTTACTTTGTAAGCTCGTAAAAATTATACACGAACAATGCACTTTATATTATTCGAAGGAAAACAGAAAAGGAGAAAAAATAATAATAAAAGGAAATGGTGCATGCCCAGCCTTTCATCCTCGTTTGTTAATACGTGTCTTATAATATATGTTAAATTTGTTTGAAACATTATTTTACTTACAGAGTGTTTTATTCATCTCACTCTTATCACGCTTAATACTAGATTTTCTCGCTCTTTTTTCTCTGTTCTTCTATTTATTTTTACGAGTTTATAATTTCGAAAACAATATTTTTTTTATTGTTCTTTGCAAGGTTATGAATGTAAAAGTTAGATTCGTGCATTTTTCGTTTCACAACACGATATCGTATCAAAAATCAGTAACACTTGAATTTACGTCAAAGGCGGCGTAGACAGTAATACATCTAGCAGCTTGACTATGAAATGATTTTATTAACGTATTATAAAAACCAGACTCTAAATGCGACCAGAGGGACAACATGGTACAAGGGCATCCATGTACAAGGAGAATGTATGAGATTCAAATTCGAAACTTAAATAAATATTGTGACAATATCTAGCAATGACATTGGACAGTCATCTTTCGTTCGCGTATATGGTTGCTGCTGTATCGTTGTCGTAGATCAACTTGATCATGCCAGGTAGCTATACGTGTCCTTTTGATATTATAAAAACCAGACTCTAAATGCGACCAGAGGGACAACATGGTACAAGGGCATCCATGTACAAGGAGAATGTATGAGATTCAAATTCGAAACTTAAATAAATATTGTGACAATATCTAGCAATGACATTGGACAGTCATCTTTCGTTCGCGTATATGGTTGCTGCTGTATCGTTGTCGTAGATCAACTTGATCATGCCAGGTAGCTATATGTGTCCTTTTGACCCTCTGTGCGCTCCAGATATTCTTTCTCAATTAAAATATCTATACATTTCTGAAAGAGCAGAATCATCTTATATTAAGGTTATATCTTCTTCATTTCAATTTATTTTCTCAAATATTTCTATTCATCGATATCATGTTATGATAAATCAATATAAGAAAAAATACACGTTTACATATGTTAAAAAATTATTCGCATATATTTATATATGTGAAAATGTCTTAAAAAACAATGTCGTTTATACGTACCTTAATAACATGTACTCTTGGTTTGAACCTAGAGCTTAATTGATTCAATACTTCAGCTACCAATTGTTGATGTTTGAGTACTTTCCTCATTTTCATAATCCTAACAATAGCTGCCTGAATTAAGAGTTTTCTATCTTCTTCTATATTTTTTTGTGTTGTTTCCTGTTCAATCTTTAATTCCGTTTTCATTGGTATATTGATATTAACCCGCAGCTTCTTGCTGTCATAAAAGAAATATATTAATATAATTTCTGATAAGGTAAATATCACAGACTATTAAATAGAGTTACTTTTTATATCCTGTGAAAAGCTCAACTGTTGAAAGTGGTGTCAATTCAGCTTCGTCATCAGTAGCAGCTGTTAATAGTTTAGCTTTCAAGAGTATTTGAATAACCTGTAACAATGAATATATCATCTAGGCTCTATTTTATATGTTAATTCTTTTGTTTTTGTTATATTACCTGAAGCAAAAAGTCCATTTTTATCTGTGTAGCATCATGTAATTGTTGTATCGTCCATACAGTAGAACCATTATATTGTAAGAGAACAGCCATTTGAAATGTGGATGCTTGCAACGTGTATCTGCAATAAAAGAATGAAAACTCATTTGCAATTGACACAAAATATTTATTATAAATTTAACTTAAATTTTATTGTTAAATATTTTATGACCTGTTTTTGAAACAATTTGTATGCAATTCTCCTTTAGACATATTGTACAACCAATTCAACTTTCTTCCACTATGCTGTGAACTATAGAAAGTGGTGAACCTATGTACAGATCTCTCTAGCTGTAATGCAAAGATAATATTTAAATGATACTATTATCATCAAATAAATTATTCAATTCCGTTTACCTCTGTTGGTAATGAAAATGTAAAGGATTGTTGAAATGGCCAAGAACCAGAAGACAACACTTGTATATTGAAATCTATATCCAATGGTTCAGCAGAGTTTGTCAAATGTCTTCTAAACTGTTCATTTAGATCTTTAGACACACCAATATCCTGTGAACAGACTGCTATAATTATAATGTTGTATGATTTTGACAAATATTAGTAAACAATATAAAAATAATTGCCTACAAAAAAATAAAAAATCCGGAAAAACGCGTGAAATACAATACAAATTAAATAAAAAAAAAAGAATATCATAGCACAATACAGTACCTGAAACATTCGTTGCAATTTTGAAGTATATTCAAAACCACAAGCTTGCTTCAATTTAGAAATCATAGAAGCTTCTGCATCATCACTGGCAGACATATGTTGTACTAATCGTTTTGCCAGCATTTTACTATAGAATTTTTGAAACACATCTTTGTCTTCTATATATTTAAATACCACCATCTGCGATTGAAAGAAAGGGTGTAATATTTTTAGCAATGTAGTTTTTGTATTTTATTCATTTCATTTTTACTCACAACTTGATTCAGTGTATCTTCAAGTTCAGCTTCTTCAGGATTTTTGCTACTCTTTTTTAACAACAGGTCACAATATTTTGCTAATAATTCTGGTGATTTGCTGCTGCTATTTGCTGCCCTAGTTACTGAATTACTGTTAATGAATCTTCCACAAGCCTTATCAAGAGCTGCCACAAAACCACTGTCATTATTAAATGCAACAAGTACTAAAGCATTGTATTTTTTATGAACCTCCAAAATAGTGTTTACATAAACCTTTGGATCCTACAAAAAAATATTTTTACACAAAATTAAGTTGCAGTTATTTTAAATTATTAACGAACGTACATTAACTGCAGAATCACCACATTTATCGATAGCTCCAAGTCCTTGATTAGCTATATGACCTTCTAAAAGATTCCGCAATTCTCCAAGACCATTTGGAATTCTTGCCACTAACTGATACATCCGACCTAAGTCTGTGTTTTTGTCAGCATCCAAGAGATTTTGAAATTCAGAATGAAAAATGTCCAAATGTTTTTCAATTAACACTCTTTCACACGTTTTGGCTAATATTTCGTGCGTTGTTTGATGCAAATATACCTGAACTCGCTTTTGTTCTTCCAATAACCTTTGCTCTGCCTATAATAAAATAATATTTGTAAACAGTATTCTTAGAAGATATGATAATATAACAAAAGTTGATTTCAAAACCTTTTTCATATATTCTGTAACTGGATTTTGTCGAAGGAACTCTGAACTTTCTCGAGTATAAAACCTTTCTGTATCTTCAAGGAAGACATTTTCGAAAGAATCTTTGTAAACAGTAAGATTCTGTCCTTTAGCACCGGGATCATCCTCATTCAAACCTAATTCTACGTAACAATTGATTACACCACTGACTAAACGTGTATTTATGGTTTCCCCATTGCGTTCCCGTTCGATTAATTTAAGTACTGCGTTAGTAACCTGCGATGTATTATAATACAGAATTTACTTTTTAGTCTATTTTCCATACATTTACTTATTAAAAGACTTACTTGTCTATTTAAATGCTTGAATAAGTTATCTCGCCATGTAACCAAAGCTGATTGATAAACTTCATAAATTCCTTTGCGACCCTCCTCACATTCTCTACGTACCCAATGTCGATTTAGATACGAGCATACACCATTCAGTACTTTACTACTAAACTGATATTCTTCCCATTGTCTTGTATAGAACTGCAATACATCTTCATCCATCAAGTCGATTCCATGCTATGTAAAAAATATCAAATTAAAATATCGAATATTCTAGTCATGGATTAATTAATAATGATAATCAGTGAAAAGAAAATCACCTTCAATAAACTTATAAGATAATTTCTAAGAAAGTCACGTAAACGTTTATATAATTCCAAACCAACTAACTGTGCACCTCCTTGAGAAATTTGTCCTTTCTTACTTTTGGTTGATGTTCTAGTTAATTGTTGATGAACACTTGTGCAATAATTATATACATGTCTGACAAGTTATGTAATAAGGAAATTAATAGACCGTAGAGAATTATTTTGCTATTATAGTTTCATTTCTTTCTTTTTTTGTTGTTTAATATTTAAATTAAAAAGGATACGTGTACAACTCTATATATCTTGGTTTAGACATACATTGTCTGTTATAAACTTGTTCAATACCTTCACGTAGATCTCCCCAAATTTGATCTAAATCTATTTGTTTGAGGCCTGCTGGGCCTCCTTGATGACTCCCAGCTCCTCCTCCACCTCTATGCCCTGACATCCTATTTTTATACGCTTGTCGAGTGAGCGTCACTGTTACTACTGTCTACAATAATTTCTGTAGGAAAAATAGAAAAGAATCTGCTATGTAATTCAAATACATTGTACAGAAATTGTATAGAAAATAGAAATATAATACAATAAAGCAAATATAAAAAAATGAACAGCAAAAATTTGACTTTTGTATACATAGATGTATAATACTAATTTTATTAGAATAGTTTTTAGGATACAAATGATAATAATAATCATGATGATGATAATGATGATGATAAAATAACGATAATGGTAATAATAATAATAATAATCATAATAATAATAACTATTATAGCACAAAACAACATATTCAATAACTGAAATAAACTCTGGAACATACTATTACATCTAATGATATTTATTAGTGATTAATTATTCCAAAATTTCAATGTCACAATCATTTGCTTATATACACATTTAAAAGCTGTTGAAATCGTTTGTGAAACTATAAATATAAAAACTATGTGAAACCTTTGTGCGCTTACGAGGGACGATTAAAGAAAAAGTGATAGTAAGTGCAATTGGATGAAGATATTCGTGGGGAGAAAAAAAATACATTTGAGCAAAAAAGGTTAGTCGGTAATCGGAAGATCCATACCGATGTAGTTACATCAGGATGCACATCGTTAGCAGTAGCTCGAATTTTTCGTCAGGAAACTTCAGAACATCGCAAATCTTCGTGCTACAACACTACCATCCGTCACTATTGAAGATCCATAAAAAGCAATTGACAGAAATAACACCATCGCAGCCCGTTGCCATAAGAGAATTACTTTTTTTCGTTGGTAGAACGGAGGGAAATATTGTGAGACAGAAAGCGCGCACTCACCTGTCGACGTTCACCACCGCATAACAGGCAGGGTTAGACAAGGGAGTTCTCGTGAAAACGTGGTGGCTATCTTTAACGATCACTGGTACTTCGTTCTACATACGCTTTAACGAGAAATTTATAACGCATCCGCTTGTTAGTTTTGCGCTCTACACGATGACAAGCACAGTAAAACCGCGAACCTAAAATGTTGTATCTGTGTGCCCAAAACTGACTACAGTTCCAATCTGCTACTTTACTTCTGACAGGTTAGGTATCACTGTTACCAACAAAAGAGTACATATATCTTCGATTTTAAGATCTATTTCCTTCACAGTCAGAATATATTATTACTTTTTGCAGTATATTTTATCTATCTTTCTTACTTAGATACTTTCTATCTTGGAAACTTGCGTTTCAAAATTTTAAACTGAAAAGTGTTAAAATAAAGGTTCTTTCGATACCTATAACGAGCGATAGTAATTTTTATTTTAGAATGTGGATATATTGATTATGAAAATCAGTCTATAAAAATCTTAATTGATAATTGTTAATTATCTTTTCTATATCGTATAAGATTGTACGTATATTTATGTAATTATTAACGTTTATTATTTTAATAGTATATTAACTATAATTTTCATTAATATTGCTGCCTGTTCATTAGTTTAGTTTAGTTTAGATTTTTAAGTGGATAAAATGTAAATAAATATATACAGGTACAAAATAATAATGCGGAAGGATTTGATACATCATTTATTTAATACATAGATTTGATAAAGTTAAATTTACGTATTATTCATTACGTATTATTATTATTACGTTAATTCAGAAAAATACCTTTCAAAATTCACTTTAGACTTTATTTAAATGCTACAATCTAATCTTAAAAAGCTTTTAATCATTATTATGTGAACAAAGCATAATAAGAAGTAATAGTTTAGCAAGAAATAAGTACAAAGAACATTGAATTTAATATTGAGTCATTGAAAGATATAAAAATATTCTACATATATGTACAATGATAAGAATAAACTTTCATAATAGATAACAATATAACTATGGATATAATGAAAACAAATAGCAAAGGATATTTGATACTTCTCTCAATATATAGATATTTCTGACATTTTTACCTTTTTTATTTTTTATTATAATAAATAAAACATTGTAATCCAAATTTTTACTAGAAAATTTTTATTTTCCTTAACTCAACATAAAGATGACATTCTCTTGTTAATAATTTTAGTCATAACTACAAAGATAAATTTACATTGAATTTAATGGAAATAAAGAAATATGGTTGGTTAAGCTGTGGAAATATCTTCATGAAATATAAAACAAAGTAATGTCAAAGTAGCTATTTTTTATTGCCATAACAAGCTGAAATAAAAAATCATCCATGTTCAATTTCAGAATATCAATTTGAAACAAATATTACTTTGCACAAAGATAAATTTATGCAGAAACTTACTTTATAATTGATAATGGAGGCATGCCTGGGTCAGCACCTTTTCTAAATCCTAAAAGGTAAATTAATCAATGAGTTACGTGTCGGTCATACGTTAGATTTATTAGGAAGATATACGCATTCATTCGTATTATAAAATAACTGCACATATAAACAATTTGAAATTAATAAATGAACGATCAGGTGGAAACATGGAGAAAAATAACTAACCTAAAAATAATATAGCAGGAATAAATCCCCAATGAAATATAGTTTTGCTGACATCTAAAACAATTGCAATTTTTTGCTTTGTACTCGGACTCATCGCCATTTTCGTATAATTATCACGTGTAAAATGTCTAGACTAATCTTGAATATTATGAAATGGGTATACACAACTGTTAGATTATTTCGAATGATCACGAATACCAGATGTACTTGAAAACGAACATATACCTGATATACTTACTTCTCTAAATGTACATGTGCTTTTTTGGTTTCTTTCCGTCGGCTTGTTGGATCTTTCCACTTTTCGTTCATACGTTGAAAATCATTAAGTCATATTGCGCTATTGAGTCATTAATTGGAGACAGCCTTTAATTGTTTTATCGAAATTATTCGAAATAATGCATCTATATAATATCTTATAGTCTATGTCCATGTTTTGACAGATTCGTCCATTCTGTAGATTGTAGACTACGCGGATTTCGAACTACTTCAATCATTTTTTAACTTCCTCGATGGTAATTTCAAGTTTTTACATTTATTGTTGTATATTTTATTAGAAACTAGTACCAAGTAAAGATTGTAATTGTGTGACGATTGTTGTGTAGTTTTTTAATGCGTGAACATACAATTAAATAAACATTATACAATATACTTTATACATATTGTTTCAGAACTCACCACATTATTGCATTTGGGGATTATGTGAATCACAGCAATATTGTTGTGGTGACAATGTTTGCTGTAATGAAACTGATTTTAATTTTTTATTTTTAACGTATGTTTGATGATCTTATAATACAATATAATACAATACAATATAATATAATATAATATAATAAAAAATTATATTAACAGGGCTATCATTTTTGGAACAGTTGTCTTTCTCACATTATGCTGTATTTGCTATTATTGTACCTCTCGACGAGTTCATGCATCTTTCTTAAAGAAATATTTCAAAATTGCTTATACTGTAATGTCTAACCAACGAGAAAATGAAACAAATGCTGCAAGGAATCAAGAATCGATAGTGGAAGACTGTGTTGTACGAATAGAAAAGACAAAAACTATGCTTTAATAAACATTCTTTATATATGTTCTATATGCCTTTTTTAACCCAATGTTAGCAGTTGATTGTAATTTTAAAAAATGGAATTCTGTCTATGTCAAAATTCTCTCATGTATAACCAATAAATGTAATAAATGTGTAGCTGTATATGAATAAGATCGTTCAGAAATAGACATCTTATATTTTTGAAAAAAAACATCCATAATGGTGTGAAATTTTATTTGTTTCAGCAGATAATAAGATTAAGCTTGTAAAATAATGGCTTTTTTTAAATCTAAGAAGCTACTTTTACTGTCCAAAAATTACAAACCAAATTTTACCTTGCAATTTGAAAATAACACATTTATGAAAATTAGAAAAGAATATCCTATTACTTGAAATTAAACGTCATTTATTAAACTTTTATGCACAATTTACTTGTATGTTAATGCTAGAATAAATTACGTATATATTAAATGTTATGTTACGTGTTAATTCATTCTATGATATTTTAATAAAGTTTATTTAGTAAAGTTAATTCATTTTGCAATTTTTAAATAGAGTTTATGAATTGTATGTGTGATCCATTGCAGCCTTACGGTTATCTTGATTTTCTGTACGAACCGATTACATGCAATAATAATTTTTAAATAAAACTCATCAATAGAATTACTATGTTATATTCTTGCAATTTAGAGAAATTAAAGAATCTCTCATTTAAAGAGTTTTAATTTCGCGGGTATTAAAGAGTTTATATTCATTAATCAATTTTATTTAATCAAATTAAAGTATGAAACGCATATTGAATTACTAATTGCAGATATCCACATTTCAGATCCGTAAATTCTGTTCGCATTTTGGTTTAATGTATCATTTCTTTATTTGCAATTTATTCCTTTATTTGATATGATCGTTACTGAAAACATTTTTATTATTTATCCCTCAGCACAGGTTTTCCAAGAATTTGACGATTTCTGTTCGTAAACGAGTATGAGTGACCTGTTACAGGGCCTCCCACTCCTCATCAACCGAAATTCGCTACGGCGCGGGGGAGTCAGTTTAGTGTCGAAAATTGGAGCGATTAGACGTGTATGGTGTCACTCTGTGACAGGTGCCCATTTATTTCTCTACATAAGTAGTATTTTTATAATGATTCTTTCATTGTTCAAACTTACACTAATGATAAATTCGTTCAATTATCATACGTTTTTACTTAATATAATCATTATAATCCATTATTTGATTATCTTCTTTTTTTCGATCATCTTTTCGGTTGTTATATTTGCCGGTAACTCATATCATAGTTTTCAAGACGCAGTTCAATCTTGATCATTGTTTCATTTTTATATAATTTGTTCTTTTTATACATTTGTTCTAATGTTTTCGTCTTCTTTTGTGCAGATTATTGCTTGATCGCGAGATAACTTTCGAGGTATTAGAAGGACGCTACGAAATTCAAAAAGATGCCGCGAAATTCAAAATGGCACCCCGGTGGTCGATGATAAATTCGAGATCTTTTCATGGAAATTTGGTAATACTTTTGGTTGTCATTTCACTTTTTTCAGTAGTTTTTAATAGTTTCTATTATATTCGAGAAAGAACACCACCATAGGCTGGTTTGAACATGTTCTGCAGATCGCGTCTTTTCTTGCTGCGCAGCTTTATTTAACGGACAAGAAAAGCCAACCATATTTTATGTTGGTATATTTAAAACTCTAATGGCGGACATTTAGTTTGGCGGGCAATTTTTACAAATCATTTAAATTATGAAATATTCATAAATATTTGACAATTTATTCAAAAACTTTGACAAAATATTAACAAGGGAATATAGTTTTTGATATCCTTGATATGATATTTCTTTATCTTTTATAAATGTATAATAATTAATTTGCAGTTTTGAAGGAGCAATACATATTTTCTTCGTAACCTTGTATTTACTTCATTTAATTCTATTCTATTATATTTTACATTAATTATTACTAATTAGAAAATAGTATTCGATTAAAAACATAACAAGTGTAAATTTTCTATTTTTGAATTTAGTTATTATTACAATTTTTTGCTTAATACGAATCAGTCTTTTATCATCTTAAACTTTGAAAATAATTAATACTGTCATTAAGAAGAAATTACAATATTCTATCGTTTGTTACAGGTTGCTTCCAGCATTCACTTCTTCCCCCGAAATTGGTGATTCCAATTTGATGGCAGCTTGGTAACGACGTTCCTTGGGTTACAACGATATTGAAGACAATGTTCTTCGCGTCTAATCGTGAGTCGCATGCATTTTTGTTCTTCTGGTCACTCAATCATGTCGTAGGATGAAAGGTCCGAATCGACACGGGTTGACTGGTTGTATCACGTAGAATTTTTGACGAGCATAGTGACCGCGGGTATTTATTATACTCGTGAGTAGTAACATTTTTTTGTCTGTGTTTTATTTATTAGTTCAGGATAGGTTTTCTTGCACATCGCGTTTTTAAATGTTGATGATAATGTATTAACATATGTTGACAATTAGCATACTTATACACGATTAAAAATTACAGAATATATTCACTAAAATTATTTACAAAATCAAATTATATTCAATGTGACTATTTATGAAGATCAAATGTTCATACAAGAATGTGTATGAATATTGAAATAAACAACGAAATGACTTCGTTTAAATATTTTGTAGTGGAGAAGTTTGGTACCCTCAGAATTCGTTAATATGGAAATTCAATTCTGATTAAAGTTATTACAACGTTGATAAAGATTATAAATGATATTTATTTTAATCGTTTACTCTATAATGGTATGGAGCAGTTTTATTATTTGAGCATACACAGTATAATTTCAGTAAAATTCGAAATATGGAATATGAAAGTATATGTTAAAGCCTAACTTTGTCCGCCCGTTAAGATAGATATTATAAAATTTCACGTGCAAGAAGACACTTCGCGACAGGCAGATTTCAGAATCAAAACAAGTTTTGAACGTTCCTTTGTGTTTTCAAAGATGTGTTTTGATAAAGATATCGCCTGAGGATATTTCGATTAATAGAGTTCATTTAGAGTCCATTGTTATTCATTGGTATAAATATTACTTGCATCGAATCTTAATTTATATTTGATAAATATGTATATTCTTCGTTAATTTCCTTCATTTTAGTTTAACAATTTAATTGTTCATTGAAATAATAAAGTAAAATAAAGTATAGCATTATTAAAATTTCAAATGAAATTAGACTGTAAAATCAAATTAGCCCGTTAGATGCAAAATATAATAGATAAGCTAATCATATTTTTAGCATAGGATTTTCAGGTTTAACTTCTTCCATGTTCATTGCCTGAATCTCACTCACGTGCCCAGGTGCTTCTTGGGTGGGAAGAAGGCAATGGGCATGACGATTAGTCTATAAGCCTAACAATGTTTTCAGCGACTGACATTGCGTTAGCGTATCGTGCACGACGTATTTTCCACTGTGTGTGTATGTGGTTAGGCCGTGGAATTGCGTCGTTTTTGCTTTTTATTATAATCTTGAAACACTTATGGAGTTCAGAAATATGAATCCAATTACCATTGGAAATATTCAGTGCTGATAAATACGTATAGTGAATTATAAATAGTAATATTACTAATCTCAGTATAAACTACAAAAAAATTAATAATTGATTAGAGTTCGACGATTTCTTCTAGTAAAATTATTTCTTTAGATGATATACATATACATGATTATATACGATTATGAGTATTTAATTAAAATTGAGATTTAAATATATTTGGATAATTAAAGTTGAAATATACAGAATATTTTTACGCAATGGTCGCTAGCCATCGTCAGTCGATTTCAGGAAAATGGTACGTACACTTTAGAGTGTGAAAGTTGTATGTCAAACTCGGGCGTCAGAGGCGCCCCGGGACGTCTCTCTAGTGTAGGCTCTTGCGCCCGGGTTATGTGTGAGAACCGTGGAGTGAGTGTGTTGGTGTGCTGTCTGTTTTGCTACTTTTTAAATATAGGGTTAGGTAGGATAGGTAGTATACCTTCTGGTGTGAGTGTTAATTATAAGTAGGTAGGGCCGGGCAGGTTGGCACAGTCTCTGGTCGGGTAGGCGCGATTTCGCGTGTCCAACCTGTTTCAGGAAATTTGATTTGAAAAATCGACGGCGAAGCTGGAAACAAGAGTTGGAGCATGCCACTCAGCTTAGGCTTTGCCTATCGGTTTTTCGAATTTCGCGGTCGTGATCGCGAGCAGGAAGTCGATTTCGAAACGAACGTTTATATATTGCTCGAGCGCACACATACGAACAGATAGCGATCACTATGACCGTTGGTCATCCATGTTCACTTGAATTGACTCGCGCGATTTAAATTTTTAGTTTACATTTGCGGGTTATTTTTTTGTTTTCCGATTAGAAAGACTCGAGCTAGATTTAAGTTTCAGCGGGCATTGCGCTCGAAGAAAGAAGAGGCTATGAGCCGAAGAGGCCCGGCAAATTTGTCATAGAAGAGGGCAACTACTAATGGCTTTCCATCCTCTGAATTTCGGATCATCCAAAGCATGGAAAGTCATTCCCGTTACTATTTTGTCACTATGCTCGCTTGTAGTATTTGTAGTAGTAGTAGTAGTATTTTTTTTTCTTTTTCTTTTTGCGGTGTATATGTCGGTTCACCACCGCATTGGGCAAATCACGGTTTTTGTATTAGTATTGCAAGAGATTAATTATGGTTTGAATTAGTGTTGCGAGAGATTGATTACGGTTAAAATTAGAGTTGCAAATTATAACATCGCGATTGTTTTTAGCAATTTTGATTATGAATTGTCAGAATTTTTTAGAGAACGATACATTGATACATATTAGCTTTCGCATGGCTGCCCTGTTTGAGCACGGTAATACGTTTGTGAAGATAACATTTGCTAAATTAATTTAATAATCTAATAATCTGATCTGTTCAATCTAATAAAATAAATCTAATAAAATAAAAAAATAATTTAATAGAATAAAAATTTATCATATTCTTGATGAACTTCGATTCATAACAAATAATATAACAATTTTGTTCACGTTTTATTAAATACGTTAAATTGGTAGGTAGATACGATATTCGCTTTTTAATCCCTTATAATATATTACATTTTTATATAAAATGAATCAATTTTATATA
Organism: Bombus impatiens; assembly: GCF_000188095.3. Taxonomy (NCBI): domain Eukaryota; kingdom Metazoa; phylum Arthropoda; class Insecta; order Hymenoptera; family Apidae; genus Bombus; species Bombus impatiens. The sequence continues at coordinate 1,064,481 of NT_177184.1, read as the reverse complement.
TATCTAATTTTCACTTTAGATCTATACGTAATAAATTTTAGTACACCTAAAAAATTTACAAGAATTGTATTAGTTCCTAAAAGCTATTTACTAAGAAATTCCGCCATCGGGTCGTCTTCACGTTGTCGCTTCATTTGAAATGCTTCGATCTCATCCATTGTTGGTTCTTTAACTTCATACATGCTATTGTAAGGGCGTTTTCTTTCATTCATTTGTAGCAGCCTTTCCGCTTCCTTTTGTCTTTCTTCCTCTTTCTGCAATGCTTGTTGTAATTTATCTTGTTCCTGTAACTTAGCAGCTTTCTTCTTATTCTTTCGTTTTTCTTTCTGTTTTTGTTTTTTCTCCTTCCTTTTAGATGATTTCGATTTTATCGGCCTTAATACCTTTTCTTCTTCATCCGAGGATGTATCGTTACTTACAGATTTTTCATCGGATGAATTTATCGTTTCCTCGTTAGACCTTTCTTCCTCGTTTACTGTTTTTTTAATTTCAATAACGGCTGCTTCGGCTGTCTTTTTACCTGCATTTCCTGTACAGTATGAATTTTTTATAAACGAATGACAGCACTTGTATCCCCATTTACCAGCATGCCAGTAAGAACCCCAAACGCAAGTATGATTATTTGGATATACATCTTCTTCGTACTTAGAGCGAATTATTTGTCTGTCTTGTCCTTTGATGATCTGCAAATAAATACAAATTATGAAAAATAATATAATTTAATTAACCTTCACAGTCTAATAATATATGAATATACGTACTTTTCCATATCTGGAATATTCGACATATTGTTCTGTTTGTGCTAGTAAAAGAGAAGGCGGAGGAGCATCGAGATGTTCTTTACCCCCATATTTATTAATTATACTTTCACGAGCTTTATCTTTCAGTTCGTCGCGTTTTTTATCATATTCCTGTTTAAGTAATTCCAATTTAGTGGGTTCAGCGAGTAAATGAACGTCAACGCCTCTTTCATGCGCTTCCCATGCAAACAATTGAGCATTTGAATGTCGTTGTGTATCTCCCGAGAAACGCGCAAAATTTTCACCTTTATAATCCACCCTGAAACATAATACAGCTACTTTAGTATTTTTGAATAATGTAATAGTAATACAGACGATAACGGAATGTATAAGATAATTTCTGCATACTCTCTGTCTGTGCCGGTATAAGGATTGTCACGCATGGATCTCGTTTTAGGATCGTAATATGCCGAATTTGGATCCAAGTTTCTTAGATACTTTGCTGTATCTTCTCTAATTCGTAGATTTCTAACGGTAATACGTTGTTTAGAATCTACTTTTGTCCCAGGCATATCAACCTCGTCAACATATTTGTCCTCATCTTTATCCGAATCCTGTTCATCATTCTCTTCCGCGTTTAACTTTTCCGCACGCATTTGTCGTTTTGCTTCTTCAATCTTTTGATATTCTTCGATAATAGCTCTATGCTGTGAAGGATCATAACCAGCCCACCTGCATTAAATTAATATATTCAAAATATTGTTTTATATTAATATTTATATTTAAAATTTACCAAGTATTTCAGTATGTACTGTATCGAGTAAAGTTCAAGATAAACCACCTGTCTCTTTTGCCATCGTAGTCCGTAGATAATTCTGGTTGAGTAAACTCATCTGGTGCTATATTTGCATTTGTGAATTTTGCACCTATTTTACGTGGACGTTCCATACATTCCTTTTTCTTGTGAGTTATTGCTCCACAATTTTCACAGGCTCCTTTACGATACTTTGTTGCTACTTTAGATGAATCTACACCACGTTTATACCATTCGTCTATACCGCTATACTGCTTTTGTTTTTCAGGCTGCGGTCTTTGATGTTTCAAAGTAGGCCCCTTTAAATATTATATATAAGTAAGTATTATATGTTTTAACGTTATGTGCGCTGACTATAAAAAGAGATGTCAATTTCTTTAAAAAGTTAATGCATACCTGTGCGCCAAAATACCATGGCGTAGCACTAATGTATTGTGGAATGTGTGGATTAATATCTTTGCCTTCTTCATCTACTGCAGCTGGTGCTGTACCAGCTTTTCTCGCTTCTTCTAATTCCTTAGCCTTTCGCCAATCTTCTCGACTTTTTTTCTTGGGTTCGTCTTCGAAATTGCTTTTGTTCTTTATAATTTTTGACACAGGTACATTGGCTAGAGTATTAGCCATTTTGATAGAGACAATTAACGTTAGATCAATTTTAACTTTGTAAGATTATTTAATTTCGGTGTCTTGCTCGTAAACTGACAAATACTGGAACTAACCTATACATAAGATAAAATCTAACGACAGACGTAAACAGTTATGGAGTTTGTGTTACGTGTTCTGAAATACCAATCGTGTAAAAAATCAGAAGCCATAGACGAGCTAGTCTATGGTTATGCCCTCTGCTATTTGTGGTCGAACTACAAATAAGCTGCGTGGTCGAACAATGTTCAATTGTAGGTAGGAAATGGTAACTGTTATACCTTTTGAGCAGCATCTGGTTTCTGGTTTAATTTATGTACTGTAGTTTAGTTTATTCATATTGGCAACCCTGTTTTCGATGACGTCATTGTAAAGTTCCGAAATTGAAATCAATAAGTGGTGTGCAATGTTGTGTGCACATGATAGTCGGACCGAAATGGTGATTATATCAAAACAATTTGTCAGAGTGTACGGTTTTTATTTATTCAGAACGAAGGTGTAAATATTAATTGAGAAAATGGTACGAAATACGAAGAGAAAGCTGGCGATATTCGCCGGAACGTCGAAGTGTTTGATATACGTGAGTGAATATTTTTCGTTTCAGCATGTACACATTTGATGCCATTTAACAAGAAATATCAAACGAAAAGTTATTCTCTGTATTCTAAATTGGGGAAAGTTCCTTTCGAAATGAAAGTACAGCGCGAAGTGGATCGCAACGTTCAAGCGTTTGCTTCCTATTTTGATAAGATTTACCAAAAACTCGCTCCTTTATTTCATAATGATCGCGATTATTTTGCTCTTAAGATTAATTTGTATGATTTACATCTGTGGATGTACGTTGTAAGTTGGTACACTATTTAAAACGTGATATTTGTTTCAGGCAGAAGCAAAGTATTGTGCCTCTGAAATGCCTGGAGAAACAAAATACTATGAGTGAGTTTCATACACGTAATTATGTTTATCTTTTAGTAAGTTAAAAGGGGGAATTTTTCTCTTTCTTTTTTTTTCTCAAATAACGAAACGAAAGACGACTAATGAACGTAATTAAAAAAAAAAAGAGAGAGAGAGAGCTAATGAAAGGGGAAAGAAAGAGGAAGAAGAAGAAGAAGAAGATGGAAGAAAGGAAGGAATGTTCAGAGAGGAAGAGAAAGATGGGAAGAACGAACGTGTAATTACATGTAAATTCATTTTAGGTGCTCTAGAACCGAATATTGTTGCGGTATTGGTTGTTGCGTGTCACCAGGACTACATTTTCATCATTTATGGTATTATTGGTGCGCAAAACAATTTCACAGATCATTCTGATCGACATCTCTAAAGAAGATACAACATTTTTACGATATTCTCACGATTTTTTGTCGTTCGTTAGGATATTGGTAATAATTATGTTCCTGGTATGCTCCGGTGGTGGCTGGTGGTATCGATACTGGTTACAAGGAAGATACAGAGCGGCTGCATCGGCTATTCCGACTAGAACTACGAACGCGCGAGCCCAAAGTTCTCTTCGAGGGTCAACGTGTCAAGGGCAGAGGGCTCGTATTACGTACAATTCTGCGAGAAACACTGTATTATTGCATCGTATGTGGAAAGGCGAGTGTACATTTGTCTGGTAAATAATTGCGACGTATTCGATGTTGATCAATTTATTTGTGCTCTTAGGTCCTCAAAGAAACGGAGCGATGCCCGCTTACACCGGTAATGCGACAACATCGGGCCATTATCAGAACATGAGCGTTATGTTGAACGATGCGAACTGTCCGTACTACCAATTATATGGCCCACCTCCAAGCTACGAAACTGTGATAGCTCAAACACGTGGTAAGGTATCAAACGCGACGTCACCGGAATCGACTAGCGCGCGATCGAGTTCGTTCGTTGCGCCAGCGAATTCGAACGTGTCCCAATGCTTCTCTTATACTTGCAATTTCTCTACGAGATTGAACAACAGTCTGGATCAAAACACGCAATACTCGAGTGGCGGTACGAGTTCTCGGCAACTCGAAGGCCGAGAAGGTATTCCATTCGCGCATTTTCCACCGTATTGCGCCGTCGCAGACGGAAGTACGAGGCAAAACGTATGCATTCCTTTCGCCTATCAGGAACAACCGTTCGTTTCTAGAGATACCTTTAACCCTCTGTATCAAGCTAGTTCCATACACTGTGTTCCGTATCCGATGGACAAATCGTCAGACACGTCGGATCCAGAGAATCAAAGTTACCAAGTGTCGAATGCCGAAAGGTATGCGATGGTAAATGTCGATTGTACGGCTGGTAGTAGCAGAGAGCAAGGTATTTGGCAGTCGGACGATCGTTCAACGTGCAAAGTACGCGTTAGCCAAGTAAACAGAGATACGGATGACAGTATGGAGAAAAATCTGGGAGAACAACGAGAAAATACATCGATGGTAAGAGGGGCGGCGGGTTCTGCTTCTCCGCTTAAAATCGAAGAGAATCAGTCGGACGATTCGAAATCCGTGGATTGGTTGGAAAATTTCGATTCCGAGTTGGCAAAGAGCCGTCGAGTGTACGGCGGTTCTTTAAAAGCAAGCGGCAGGTACGCCGATAAAGAAAGATGCGAGGAATATTCCGTTCAAAGGGCTTTCTCGAGAATTTTGCCCCATTCCTGTGACGGACTTATTAACACAGAGCCAGCTACGGCATCTGTCGATGTATCTCATAACGTAAGCTCTTTGGAAGAGAGAGCCGACTGTAGTGCGAGTTCTTTTCAATCAAATCCATCCAATAATGTGATATTAGAGCGTTTCGGTTCCGACGGCGCGTCTTTCTCGATGGAAAATATCGAGAAACTTGAACAGTCTCATTCCCGTCTCGTAAATACTAGTACAAATTCTGATCTTGAAAGTAAATCTAGATTAGACAGATCGAAATCACTGGACTGAGCAGTTATGGAATACTTTGCTATCGTACTACGCGTATATGTAGTGCTTATTCTTCTACACGTTATTGATTCACGCGTATTTGTGTACGATCGTGTTAGCCGGAAATCGATCGTGTTAACGATTTATCTCATAAAGTTTTCCTGTAATCGATATAACGAAATCAAGAGAGCGTCGCGGTATTATATGTTCTCCTTTTTAAATACGAAACTCGTCGAGTTTCGGATTTAAGAGTTGATCGTTTATCGAACGACAAACAACGCTTAATCTATCGTTTGTCTATATTCCAATATACATTCCATATACTATTATTATCCTCTCTTTTTCGCTCCTTATATGTATATGTGTATAGCTATGCGCCAGATTCTCGTATTCGAACAAGAGGCTCACGGGACCATATTTGACACTGTTCAGTTTGTCTCGATTATTTATCGGTTACGGGATAATTTGTTATCTACTAACAGTCGTTAGTACAACGCAATAACGCGTGACTCGATTGGATCTCGTTTTTTACGATACGCGATACTGCCAGAAATCTTCGGTCAATGTCCTGTTCGCTCGAACGATGGCTCCGAGCTGTAAACGTTAATCGGTTAACAAATATTCCATTATATTTGTATCCTTTTTCCTTCCTTTTGCGAACGAGCTCAACCAATTCCAATTACGCACAAGGGCGTCGCTCGACGCTGTTCTTAATCGTCCTACGTAAACGTATCGGTATGCCAATAACACGTTAGCACACCTTTTTCTAATCTTCGCACGAAACGTCGTACTTTACAATGCCACCGAACAGTTTCTAATTCTAATTATTAGGTTAAACGTTATTATAGACTATTTCGTATGTCGTATTTTCAACAGAGATGTTACGAATCAAGATGGTGTTTGACGAGATCGGTTCTATTCCCTTTTTCGAACGGAGGAACCGCGTAACTTGCTTTCCGATTCGATCGAACACCATTTACGTGTTGCGTATTTCTTTCATGTGCACGTGAATACAATTCCGTGAACGTTTAAGGATTCTTCGTCGATATCCTTGAAGATGCAGCAACTCGATCTACGTGTAACACCTTACTAATTTTAAGATACGCATATGCTACGAAAGAGTTTCTCTTATTATTGCTTTGTCAGATGGGATCGGAAGAACGAGAGATGTACGTTACCGCTCACAGGTGTCCGAACATTCTAGTCAATTTGTACGAACGGTATACATTACGCCTCGTAACGATAGAACCACCCAAAGTCGTTTAACTTTTATATTTTATGCCAAGTATTTGTAAACATTAATGCTACGAGAAACGACGTACATCGCGTTTGAACTTGCTATTTTTTAATTAAATTATATTCCTGCGCCAAAGTGTTTGGATATTTTTGAGCGATAGTACATACACGTGTGCGTGCGTGCGTGCGTGTATGATTGCGTCTGTTTGCTGCGTTTGTTTGCAAGCGAATGACTGGCCGATGACGGCCGACAGGCTAAAAGGAGATGTTTGAGGATATAGACTAAGCTAAGGATGCGAGGACGGAGTAGGCGATGGTACGAAACGCGAGAAATCCAGTGAAAAGTCAAATCTCATAGAAGAATTACACGTTCGAATCCGGCTTTACGGATTACCATATCTCGCGAATGTCTTTATTTTTACTTATCGGTTATTGTTCTTCTCAATTTATACGTAGATCGTAAGAACGAATCGCGCGAACCAATGTCACTGACGGTATAAAAAGTGGCAAGGTCGGACAAATGATAAACCTGACAAATCACATTTTTATAGAGAATCGATTTTTATATTTAGTATGCCTTTTGCAGACTTTGTGTTCTCGTTGCATCGTCGACCACTTAACAAAATTATTGATAACGTAAATTAGGTGCGTTTAGTATTAACGAAATCAAAATACCGTACTATTCGTCTCCTATCGTTGAACAACGTCATGGATTTATCATTTGTTTTCAAGAAGCTTCTATCTTCTCTTCTCTTTCGTATACGTTCGTTTCGTTTCACAAGACACTTTTCTCGTTGGCCAGCAAACAACGTGAAAATCAATAAAAATAAACTTATTATCGTATCCTTCCCATGATCTTGAAACGAGAAAGCACGTTTGCCGCGGATAGACGGAACAGTTTAGGCAGGTTTGTCCGACGACAGCTGCGCGTCGGAATTGCAGTTATTTTCGCAACACGACGAATGCAGTTGAAAGCAGGAGTCGCCTTGACGTACCATCGCGTGTCTAAGTTTCTGATTCCAAAAGTTTTCGATTGTAACAGCGGTCCAAAGAAAACAGTGTACGTGCCAATAACGAGTCCGTTAGATAAGGTAATGTCGTATAGGGCAAGTCGATCGATCTCGTAACAAAGGAGAAATATAATGACATATATATACATATATATATATATATATATGATATATATCGTATATCATATATTATATATATGTAGTATTATTAATTAAAATTATATATAATTAAATAAAAATTACATACACAAAACGCGTGCGTGTGCATGCATAATTATTTTTTGTAATCGATCCGAATGGACGAGCTATTTTAACAGTCCGATTAAATAAAACGCTAATTAAATAACGCATAAGGTATAAAGTAACGTGGCCAGTTACTATCGTTCCGGATTACGGGGGTCTTCTATAGATTCAGGAAACACTATATTTTGCGTGCGTGCGTAGCCTGCGTGTTATAGCTTTAACGATCGATAACTAGTCCGAATGATCACTTTCACCGTAACGTGCAATCATGTTCGTATTAATATACTGTAAGATATATTGTACCTCACGAAAAGGGTTGTCTTTGCTGAAATAAAGACAAAATATTTATTCACGTACGAGGCTTTTAAAGTCGATCGATCGAATTTCTAATTTCATTTGTGTAAACCAACAAGAACCAAGTAAAACTGAAGTATCGTTTCGAACGTGCTATAAAGTCGTAGTAACAAGCTGTTCATTTTTTACCATCGAATCTCTGCCTTTATTTCTCTTCCACTAAACGCAATTTAAAAATTACAGTTGTCTCCTCGTTCATACGAATTAAACGGATTCAAATTGCGCGTTTCCATCGAATCTTTACCCTTCATACGTCGAATATTAACTTCTGCAATTCTTTTATATAAAATTCTTTACTAGCATCATCTCAAGTTCTGTCTTCCAATTTCCATGGTTTACACGTCCAAATCGTTTCCTTGAATTGTGTTTGTAGACGTGTAAAGTTATTCTTACCTGCATGATAATGCGTTACCGATTGCGCAAGAAGGAAATTAATTCTATCTCTAGTGAATATACAGGATGGATTGGTGATACACGCGGAAAGGGGATGAATCTACGTGAAAAAAGAAGTCGAAAATATAGAATAAAATTTTTTGTTTGTAATTTTTCCATCGAGACAACGATCTAAATTTCTCGAAAACAAAGCCTCGAATGAAAAATTTTTATTCTATATTTTCCACTTCTTTTTTCGCGTAGAATCATCCCCTTTCCGTTTGTACCGCCAGTTACCAACCACCCTGTATATATATATAGAGAGGAAAGAGAGAGAGAGAGAGAGAAGTAGAATAAACGGAAACAAGAGTAGGCTTCGTAGGAACCGGTATGATCGCGTGATATACGATTGATTGGAAAAGTACAACGACACGTTTTTTTTATCAAATTCGCAGAGATAGAGAGGAATTGGAAAGGGATTACTATAGTTAGATTAGAATGGTAAACGGCGTAGTTACCGGCACGAGGCGACGCGACGGTAAAAGATGGCAGGTGCACTGAGGCTCGGAGGAAATCAATATTGAGTGAAGATAGGTAGAGGGGTTGAGGTGCGTCGAAGCATCCCCATAAGAGAGAGCCACGGAAAGTTAGGAAGGCCGATATAGCGGCTGGGCCGAGGAAAACGCTGGAAAATGTCATAATCTCGAGGACTATAGTTTCGAGGGTATAGTTTCGAGCAATACCTCTCCTCTACTTCATTTTCTATCCATTTGTCTTCTCCTATTGAGTTTGTCCACCTCTATTCCGCTCCATCGCACTGTCCTTCCCTCTTCTCCCTGCCTGTCAGAAACCCTCTCGTCGTCCAAGCTAGGATTCGTGCTCGGCAGAGTGAATCGATAAATTTGTAAGGTGATAGTGCGCGAATTGGTGATTACGCGATCGTGCGGGGCAAGATGTCGGTGAAGGTGAGTGATTGTACGCGTTAAAAATACAGATGGGGAGAAAGTTGGCCCGAGTTGGATGACACGGATGAACTTGGATCGAATCGATTCCATCGATGCTGGAAACACGGTCCACCGGCTCCTCCTTACGTTTCACCATTTTTCGTCCTTCCGAATGTCAACGTTGTACTTATATACCGTAGCTGCGGTTGAGCAAAGATAGAACCTGCGGATCGGTTTGGATTATGAGTCGCATATTCCGGCCCTGAATTACACGCAAGACGATCGTGTGCACAGTAAACATAATCGATCACTGATGTTATCTTGCGTATTATCGTATGCCTGTATGTATATGGTACGCGCGCGAGTCTGAATAATGTTTCTCTCGTTATCGCTCGATAATACTATGTCGCTGATACGTTCTATTAGTATCGTACGCCACGCAGAAATACGCAGTATAAAAGGTAATATCAAAATTATCGTGTTGCACAACTAGTGAGACCGAGTAATCGTGCGTGCAAGACGCTCGTAACAAATACGATTCTCGTTGGATTTGTCAGCCCTTTAGATAATAATATTCGGAATGTGATGGAATCGATATCGTAAGAGGCAACCTGTATGCTCGCTGTAATGCTTCATTTGAAAAGATTGAAATCGAAGAGAAATTAGAGGGAGGTTTTTACGAGCCCTCCAATTGTCAGACTTTTATATCGATGTTTAAGCCGGAAAGCGGTTACGTCGAACGGTGGTTGCAGACGAGACGTTCGCCATACAATTGTTTTAAAAGGGAAACGACTGGCTAGCTCTTTTTCTTCAAACGCGAGTGTCGTGAACATAGCGGAACACAATGCGAGACGAAAAGCATTCTAATCGTATTAACGAGGCTACAAGTGTCTATTTCCTGCTAGGAGGTCAGAGACGAAACAAGCAACTCGATTGTAGACGCGTGCGCGCGCTTCTTCAGATCCTCATGTTTGCACGCGTGCAGTTGCCGCGTGCAACCAGCTTGCAGTTTTAACACGAACGTTCGTCGTGTTTCTCTCACAAAGTGTCTCTCATCGTTGCTTCTCTTTTTCGTCAGCCATTGTTTGATCTCGCTTTCGTTTAAGGAAAACCAGATTTTCGGTCAGTCGGAACCTGTTAAGCCAATATCGCTAGACTGCGGATATTTATGCAAATTCACCATTTTTATGAACACGATCGAAGAAATGGAATTTAATCCGAAATTTGTTTCGAGTCTTGTAAATAGCGTAACCAATATTTCCGATGTTTTTTTACGCATGTTTACGCGTTTAGTGAAAATTTGCCATGTACCTTTCTATTAATTATACGTCAGGTAACGAAAGACGACTGTTCGCGTTGTAATTTCATTCGATGCACAGCTTGATCTCGATTTGAATTTCGTTGTCATAAACAAAGCGAGTAGAAAGCTCATCGTATGTACACAGAAATGGAAACCTTTTACGGGTGTATTCTGCGTGTCACGCGAAACATTGGAAAATTTCAATAACATTTTTTTGTTGTATAATAAAATTAGTAAGATTGAAAAATAAATATAGACCCTGTGAACAATTATACGACGGTTTTAACGCGCGATGAAAATTCAATTTAATCGATTTTGTATCACGCTCCAGATTTCGTACACCGATGCGTGTATATTGTTTTTACTTTCGTTTTTAAAACGGTGACATTGGAAGCTTTCCTCGTTGTTGGAATATCGGCGTGCGTAATGTAGCGTAATTGCGAATATTATACAAATTGCTGTTAAATTGGAGAATATCGCGGGGGATCGAATATATGTCGTTGCTGATTCTATTCAATTCCATTCGTAGATAAAATTAAAGTCGATGATTTCAGTATGTTTATTCCGTACGCGATTTCTGACGAACAATCGTATTTTTCGTCTAATTTCCGTATGCGAAAGCCAGGTATTTGTTTCGATTTAAGGCTCGCTCGGCGTTGTCTATTTTTAGTTTTAGTCTAAAAATGTATCGCTACGGGCAATTTCGCCACTGAATTTTCACATTGCCGCCTCTTCTGTGTCGGGTCCAAGTACTTATGCGTACTTTCTCCATCAATCCACGTTTTTAATTTGCAACGCGATGTTTCCATTCGTTTCGTACCGCGAGACTTTTTGAAAAAGCTTCGCGAGTAATTAATTACATTATCTGGTATTCGACAGCTATTGTGTAATAACGAGACTGGTTTAACGTTATTTTATCTTCGGTAAAGTCGTTCCGTGTCAGCGCTTATAGAAAAAAGTATCGTTTGCCCTTGCACACTGACGTCCCTATCTATGACGAATAAGAAGAGAATTTAGCAACTATAAAATGTATTTATGTCTCTAGATGACGATGTTTCAACTTATTTATGGGTCTTGTCTTAGATGATGATGTACAAGCAGGCCGAGTTCGAGGACGAGGACAGCAGTAGCATTGGTTCCGTAGCTTTGAACAGCGAAGGCATCAGCACGTCGGCCACGCACATCAGATACAATTCGGTTGGTTTCTACACGAAAGTGAAGCAATTTAATCGAGATAATAAAGTGCTCGTACACGTGTGGCTGCGAGATTTCAAGTCAGCCATCGATAGATATTCGCGATGAAGGCGCGTAACGCGAGTTAAGAGCGACGATTCTAACGTTACAGTGATAAGTTTGCGAATAATAGTGCAGCAGCTTGAGAATAATCTACACGTTGTTACATACAACACGCCGTGGCTCTAAAGTGGTACAGACGAAGTTAGAGAGATTCCGTTGCTCGGAACAAGACGAAAATAAAAGACAGCGAAATAGTAATGTTTGTTTTTGCGAAAGTCGCGTTTGAGAGCTTCTCGATTTTATTACTTGCACCATTCTGGAGCCACGCTGTAGCTATGTCTGTATATCTATTCGTATGTATTTTTCGTATTCAGGGAATCTCGTTGTGGAGAGCTAGGAGCTTGCTCGAAAGATGTCTTTTTATCATTTGCGTGGGCCTTTTGATCATGGTCGTGATGCTGTCGATAATCATCAGCAGCAAAAACGGCTGGGAAGAAGCGCAAATACTTCGTGTCACTTCGCACGAGGAAGGTAAGCTGTGCAACGACGATTCTAAAACGTTAGGTCGCAGGATAATACGCCGTAACGTAACATCACTGCACGAATCGATATCGGTACTGTAGAAGAGTCTTAGGTCATCTATCATAGCGATCTCGGTAATGACGATTGTATTTTTAGACGATGTTCTTGTGTGGTTTTAACGAAAACGAATCTCTAGTTATCGCTGCCCTTATCGTGTTACATCTTTGCTTTCCCGCGCTCGTAAATTCTACATACTGTGAAATCGGTAAAAGAAAGCGCACGATCTGTAACTTGTATATCGTTAATCCGTCAATGGGTATTATTGATGAATTATTATTTTTCGAAAAGTGGTTGATTTTGTTTTAGATGGTACACACTGTTTAACCGAGCACTGTGTCACGGTGGCTGCTTCCATTATAAATAGCATAGACCATTCGGTCGATCCATGTAACGATTTTTACGAGTACGCGTGCGGTGGTTGGATCAAGAAGAATCCCATACCAGATGGAAACAGCATGTGGGGAACGTTCGATAAGTTCGAGCAAGACAATCAGCTGGTTGTAAAGAATGTTCTTGGTAAAAAAAAAAACTGAACCCTTCGTAGGTTTCTGGTGATCAAGGAGCTTTTTGGAAAAAGGGTCTATAGATAGCGTTAAACGTCGTGTTTCGAAACGCCGAGGTCGAATTTCACGTTACTCTTTTTTACAGAAAGCGCCTCGATCATAAGAAATCGGTTGGAACTTCCACTCTGACTCGCTTCTACCCTTCATTTTTTCCCCTTTTAACGTAGAAAAACCATTCGCCGAAATGAAATCGAAGGCCGAGAAGAAAGCAAAATATTATTTCCTCTCGTGTATGGACGCAAACGACACGATCGAATCGCTTGGCGCGAAACCAATGCTGGACTTGTTGGATTCTATCGGTGGCTGGAACATTTCTGGGAAATTCAATCTAAGCGAGTGGTCGTTGCAAAACAGTATGCATATTCTGCAAAATGTTTACAATATGGATGGTTTATTTACGTGGGCGGTAAACGAAGACGATCGAAATAGTAGCAGGCACATTATACAAGTAAGATACCAGGATGGATCTTTCAAAAATCAAATTGGAAATAATTCTATCGAAATCTCGCCAAAATATATATGCGATATGCGGAATTGATTTCACCGCAAAAACGCTATAAATTTTCCAAACAACTCCATATAATTGCACAATGGTATAATATATTAGTATGTAACATATCATAAAGTATAGTACAATAACACGATAACATAGTGTATAATGACCTATACATATGTATATGTATAATACAATTATTGTACGAAACGATTTACGCTTTCAAGATCGATCAAGGAGGTTTGACGCTGCCAACCGCCGACGATTACCTGAACGTCACCGAACACAGTAAAGTGTTGGCCGCGTATTTGGAATACATGACGAAGGTATAATGGCATTGATTTGCGTTTCGTTTATCTCGATTCCATTGTTTTTCGGCACCTTGTAATCTTGTAACCGGTGAATCGAGTACAGGTACTCGTACACGTTTGCAGATAGGCGTGCTGCTTGGCGGAGAGGCGAATTCGACCAGAAAACAGATGAACGATGTGATAAAGTTTGAAACGGAATTGGCGCGGATCATGACACCGCCGGAGGATCACCGAGATAAAGAAAAGCTTTACAACTTGATGTCTTTGGATGAATTGCAAAATAACGCGTCTTTCGTAAGTATTTCGGATCGCGTTTCTGCCACGTTCCTCTCATGCTTCTGCCGCAGTTTTGTCGTGAAATTATTATGTTCGCAGTTTCGATAAATTCAGTAGATTCTCGATTAACCGAACGTCTCTATACAAAGGTATGAGACGGTAAAGAAAAGCAAACGTTATCGCAAAGATATAAGTCTCTTGACGGAGGTTCTACCGTATCTTTATTATCTTTATAGCCATTCAATTAATTTTAGATGTCCTGGGTAGACTATTTTCAAAATGCGACGCAACTCGTTAACAAAAAAGTAACCGGCCAGACAAAGATCGTGAACTTTGCTCCAGAATATTTCGTTAAATTGTCCAAGCTGGTATTAGAGTACAACAAAACGAACGATGGGAAAGTGTAAGTATTTTCTAGAAAGCCTACGCTGGTTATCACGTATCCTGTCATTCTCTTTTTACTTTTTAGTAGGGATGGGACCTTTCGAAACCTCGGAAACCCAGGAAACTCGAAACTTTCTACTATTTTCGGAACCTTTCAACTCGAAACTTCATGCTATCTATGTCATTTGAAACTCCCGATACCCGGACGATAATTTATATAAATATTCTTATTTATCTAATAACGAGTCGGTTGAGTTTCTGCTTACACATTGGAGCTCGTTTCGATTAGTACGATTTCGCGATAATTTGATTTTCCGAAAGCAAAATTTGTCTTACAGGGATTGATAGATTTCAGTTGTTAGTAAAACAGACGATCTCGAGAACTGACAACAAAAGTTTCGTGTTTCGTAAGTCTACGAGTTAGGTTTCGACCCATCTCTCTACCTTTTACCCTCCAACCTTCTTCTCTTTTTACTTTTTCTCTTTCTCTTTCTCTTTTCTCCCAAACAGGATACTGAATAATTATCTGGTTTGGCAAACCGTGAGATCTTTAACTGCCTGCCTGTCGAGACCGTTTCGCGACGCTTACAAGGGGCTGAGGAAAGCTTTGATCGGTTCGGAAGGCCGCGAGGAGCAATGGCGTTATTGCGTCAGCGATACGCATAACTCGATGGGTTTTGCGATCGGTGCGATGTTCGTTAGAGAAGTTTTCCATGGAAAGAGCAAACCCATGGTTAATTTACACTCAGTATCTTTCAATGATGATAGATATACGTGCTCCGAGGAGCACGCGTTGGTACAATGTCCACTTTAAATGGCGATCTAATCGATTGCAGGCGGAGAAGATGATCGATCAAGTGCGCAAAGCTTTTATCAAGAATCTGAAAAATCTCGATTGGATGGACGCGGAAACGAGAAGGAAAGCCGAGGAGAAGGCGAACGCGATTACCGATATGGTCGGCTTTCCTGATTTTATTTTACGTCCAAATGAACTCGACGAGCGTTACAAGGACTTAGTAGTTAAACAAAACGAGTACTTTCAAAATAATATACGGGTGAATAAGTATAATTTGCGGAAAAATCTAGAGAAGCTCGATCGGCCTGTGAATAAAACTACTTGGATAATGACACCTCCCACGGTGAATGCTTATTACTGGCCTACGAAAAATCAGATGGTTTTTCCCGCTGGTATCCTACAAAGTCCATTCTATGACATGGAGAATCCTAATAGCTTGAATTTTGGTGGTATAGGAGTAGTCATGGGACACGAACTGACCCATGCATTCGACGATCAAGGTATGACGTGTTCTGAAATGTTTCTACGCCAGTAAAGCAGAAGCCCATTTATCCGAACAAGGCGGAGAATACACGTTCGTACGATCGAGGTTGCGCTCAATCTTTCCCGATGGCAAACGCCTAGCCGTAAATTTGTATAGCTGAAATTGAGCATGGCAATTTGTTCGTATAAACGAGGTTTCGTTGTATTTTCATTTTGATTTTATTTGATTCGATGCGATCGACTATCGATTATTTCAAACTAGGAAGAGAATACGACTTGCACGGAAACTTGCATCAATGGTGGAACAACGCTACGATAGAGAGATTCAAAAATAGAACAGAGTGTTTCGTGGAACAGTACAGCAATTTTGAGATACATGGTCGACACGTAAACGGACGACAAACTTTGGGTCAGTTACAATTATTAGACTACTACGGATATATGTATATATGTGAAAATTCATATTTTTACAAATACAACTGAAAAAGTAGGATCTAGTGAAAAAATTGTATTGCCCGTTAAATACTTCACAATGAGTATTTATCGTGTGTATTCTATGCATTTTTACGTTTTTAAATCTCTTACAAATGTATAGAAATTCGCAGTTTAACGATATCGCGATCGTTTTCTTCTAGGAGAAAATATTGCGGACAATGGTGGTCTCAAAGCAGCGTATCACGCGTATCTTTCAACGCCGAGAAGCTACAAAGATCAACTACCTTTACCTGGTCTTAATTTGACGCATCGACAATTATTTTTCGTGAATTTTGCTCAGGTAAATTGTCGTTATCTTATATCCATGACTTCTACAAAATATTGTCAACTATATCTTTGGATCTGACAGCATATTCTCGCTTTTAACCGTTTAAAGTATTCCTTGATAACTCTCCATCTGTGATTTTCAAGTTTAATCATCTTCGTCGATAAACGAACGAAAAGATTGTGCATTAAGGGATTAAGTTAAAGAAAGAAAGAATGGGACGAATTTAAGAATAATTTATTGTTACCAGGTTTGGTGTTCCTCCGTGATGTCCGAGGCGATAGCTCTCCAAATCGAGAAAGATTCCCATTGTCCACCAAAATACAGAGTGATAGGGTCACTCTCGAATCTGCCGGAGTTCGCATCTGAATTTAACTGTCCCGAAGAATCGCGAATGAATCCGATTCACAAATGCGAAGTGTGGTAATGCATCGTCTCTCTGGATTGTCTGTGTCAATGTGGAACTTGTGTTGTTCAACTTCATCGCCGATATATCACGAAAACGAGTCGTTGTAAAAGTTGAAACCTCTCTCGCTTCTGTCTGTAGAGCAACTGTCTCTTCCTTCGACGTTTTCATCTTTATTCGCTTACAAGTTGAGAGTAGCGAATGAAGCGAACGAGAAGAAGCAAATGTTATGCGTGGTTTGCTAGCGATCTGTTGCAAATGCATGAAGCGCGAACCTTTCACGAATAAAAGAAACGTCGAAGAGATAGAAGCGACGAGCACAACGAATTCCGTTGCGACCACGTGATTTTATCCGGTATGAAATGTTAAACGTCCATGTGCTGATTCGCACTGCTGATTTATTCGAAGACGTTGGAATCACAACGAGTCGAGCATACGCGAGTTCAAATGCATTTTTAGTAAGCGTCGAACGAGTGTAATTTCAATAGGATCGTGTCACTTTTGAGATTTCGTAATTCGAATAAATCAAACATCGATCGAAGGTCGGCTTATGCGCGTTCAATGTATCGATCCTTTTGTTCGAGAAAAATCGATTAAGCCAGCTCCGAAGCTGGATTAGAAAGGCACTAGGACCACTATACGAATCGTTAAATTTCCTTACTCGACTATTCGAAATGCGTCACGACGCGCCAATGTTTTTCATTAAGAAATTAATTGACTGTGGTTCATCGTGATCACTGGGGACGATTTAATCCATCGAACCAACTGACCGACCAACTTGATCGACGTTTTCTCATAAACGAAAGCGCGCATTTCTACGTGATAAGTGATTTTTCACTTTTATACTTGAAATCAGTATTATCAGTTCGAATCGTACGATTCGAGTAAATATCAATGATGTTACACGCTGCATACATAACACGTTTAATACGCTTGTATATACCTGCAGAATATAAAGACGCATTCATATTACCATCCAATTGACACAGTGTATTGTTCCTACAAGCAACGAGCAGAAATTTTTAAAAAGTGAAAGGAGATATAAGCGAGGAAACAGTTTATTCAGTTGGAACTCTTCTTCGCCGTTCTGTTCGTGTCGAAGAAGCGATTCTCACCGATCTCGATGAGCCATGGCGATTATAAACGGCACATTGCTGTAATTTCTGCAGGCAGGAAGTTAAGCTCTAGCGTTAAGCTTAAGAAATTTAATTTTCTAAACAAACTACATGCTATATAGTTATACATAGGATAGAAACAGTACGTCGAGCCAACGAGTGTAATTGAAAATGTTGCTACGAACGTTCGAGCAAATATTTGTTTATGCGTATACCTCTTGCCATGTGAAATTCGATAGTTGAGCGAATGTTTTCCTAGTCTTTAACAAGTGCCGTCTAGTACAGTCCTTGGTCGTCGAAACACGCGTTAAGATCAACTGTCCATTGACATTAAGAGAAAAAAAAAAAAAAAAGAAGAAGAAGAAAGAAAAACATGGAAATGGAAGCAAAGTTAGGAACATTTAAAACTATCAGCAAAATAAATATAATTTAAGCATGATCTAATATATCATGAATCTTCATTTTCTGATGTTCGTTCAACTATCGAACGAATGTTCGTAATTGATAAAAGAAAGGCGATTATCGAGAAATGTTGTATATTTCGTGCTCGACAAATTTTCTTTGTCCTCGTTCAATGACGATTAAAAACGTAAAGTTGACGACAGTTGTCTGTTGTGTCTTTTGCGTACCTACATATTATACAAAGGAGTGCGAGAAGAATCGACAAACGATTTCGTGCGTCAAAGAAGAAGTCTTTGAAAATCGACGATTATGTCAGCCATTCTAATATTATATAGTATTTGAAATCATATATTTCTTAATGACGCACGTGTAAATCAAATAAAGGACAAATTAAATAATGACACGAAGATTTTATTAATTGCAGGGAAGAAGGATGCGATACGAGAGATTTCTCAAGTTTTCATTTCCTTTGGTTTCTCCCTCCTTTCCTATGAATCGTCGAATTTACACCGAAGATTAGCACGCAAAAACCATATTTCGAGAATTTAACAGGGGAATTCTGAATTTCACATTGGATTCTCGACTTAGTTCGTCAAGAAGGTAATAGAACTACTGTCGGTCAAATTGTTTCTTCGATACAGCTTGTTCCTTAAATTGGTAAGTATTCGCATCTCGCTAACAATTTGTATAAATAGAACGTACATACGTAGTTTTTGTATCTGTTACGAGAAATGCAACAAGTTATAACGCCAAAGAAATAATTATTTTCTGAATTTTTTGTTTCATCACAATGTCGAAGAGTTAACAGTTTCACGATTGTCAAATTTCTTCAAGTTGGACTTATCAGCAACGAAAAAGACGCGCAAACGATATTCTCGGTGTCTATCGCTCATGGTCAACGAGTATACCGCGATACGGCCAGTAATAAGTTTAAGAAAGGTTTATGATACATTTGGCTCGCGTAAGTATTTGAACACTCGCCGTAGAAAATTTTCACGAACACTTTAACATAAAACTAAAACGAGAAAGAAAGTCCACTCAACGATAAAGATTCTTTCCTGTTTTCCTTCAGCCTAAGAAATTTTCCAATGATGCGATACGATCGAAAACACAAGAGCGTTAAGAAACGTAAATCTTCTATTCCTGATTCCACGGGAACGAATCGGGTCGCGAGAAAATTAGCAGCAACTGTTTCGTTTTAAAACAAACCATGTTTTCTAAGCATGTGCTTATCGTGTTACACGCTGCTGAAATCTACTTTTTTGTAACCCGAGTATCGCTGAACAGCTTCCTATTATAATTTTCACATCAACACGTTTCAAATACATAAGTGATCGATTTCGTAAGCAACGAACAGATTATTTTAGGAGAAATTTTATAATTTGAAATGATACGAAATGATATCTCGTCGTCCATCGTTATTAACATTATCGAGATTTCACGTGCGGATCTTCACGTGCATTTATGGGAAATTTAATTCTGTTTCAGTCTGCGAATGTTTATACGCCAATCTCGCTGCTCTTTCAATCGGCAGAAAGGTTTTTCGATGTTGCGAATACTTTTTACCGTGTTCTTCGATCATAAGGAGGGCAGACAAGTACTCGCGCCTTTTGTCGCATTGCTTCGAGTTAATTTGAATTTCATAGCAACCATCGCATAGAACGATATAGTGTGTACGCGTTGGAAGACCGTACGAGGAATCTGACCAATTTTCCGTGTACCACCTACACGCCGGTGGGTCAAAATACTCGTATGATTCATTCGTCTAGACAGGTATAAGTATAGTACCACAGGGAAAAGGGGTTGGTAGAAGGGGAGAGAAGATAGTGGAGGCGGGGGCTAGTGCGTGCACCGTAATAAAGGCGTTTCTTCGTCGAAAATGCAGAACGATTTACCGGAAAGCAGGATCGTCGGCTAGCCAGACGGTGATGAATGGACAGGCTCACGCATTACTTGGTAGTCACGGTGATTTATTCCAACACCTCCGGCTATTACACTTACGGTACTCGGATTACAATCATCTCGTAAGGTATTATTCTAACAAGCGTTTCCATCTCTACGATACTCGATGATACTTTACGAACTGTACGATACTTGAAAATCAAGAATCTCGTTCATCCGAACTGATCGGAGAACAAGATAGTTCGGGTAATCGAGCAGCTCCAATTATCTCGCTAGCTATCCATTCTAGCTTTTCTTATTAGTTGGGATAATAGGAGTTGGCCCGCCTTGCGCTATAATTCATCGATCAATAATATCGGTGAATCGACAGGTTACGAGCTTTCCTTCGCGATATCAATCTCGCGCCGTTTTCGATCGGTGTGACGCGTGTGTGTGGCTGATAAATCGAATTCGTTGAAATTCGACGGCCGTAAAACCGTCTCCAAAGAAGCAAAGATAAAACGCGTTCCCTACACCTAAACTTTTCGATATACAAGCAAGATCAAGGTTTAGCTGCGACGAGTAAGTGTAAAGTTTTGAAATCGATCGACTCGATAACCTTAGAATGTCCACGATACGATACCTTCGCTGTATCGACTTTTCTCCAAGCCCGAGACTCTGTGAAATATAGCGAAATGTAGCGTAATACAGCGAGGACCTTGTATTTGTTGAGAGCGTTCATTGAGACGGCATGTTTATTCACGAGACGGAGTAGAAAACAAGCAGTGCGTCGGAACGAAACGTATCTGGCGATAAACCAGTTGCAATGTACACAGCGGAATACGATACAACGTTATGGTTTCGTCCTCGAAAACATCTACAACGTCCTAATAGATTTTCATCGTAGAACATTTCATTATAGAATCCTAATTTTCGTTTAAACGCGATGATAGGAGAACGCCGAATGGAAAGGAAAGCGCAATGCATGTCACGATGACGTTGAATTTATACCGTTCTCGTATGTGAAAGGTCTATATTTAAAACGAAGCTAATACATTGCATTTTATTACCTAATACGTATGCACGTGTATCGCGTATATATTGTTCTCTTATTGTACGCCAGCGGGAATCGTATTCCATTGAAATAAAGAAATATAAAATTTAATTCTACAGAGGAACATTGTGTAAAATGTATACAGGGTGGTTGGTAACTGGTGGTACAAGCGGAAAGGGGGTGATTCTACGCGAAAAAAGAAGTGGAAAATATAGAATAAAAATTTTTCGTCTGAGGCTTTGTTCTCGAGAAAATCGACTTTGAATTTTCGCTCGGTACGCGTGCACTTTATCACGCCTCGTTATAACGGATCTCACTGTAGCTGGTTGTCTCGATGGAAAAATTACAAAAAGAAAAAAAAAGATTTTATTCTATATTTTCGACTTCTTTTTTCGCGTAGAATCACCCCCTTTCCGCTTGTACCACCAGTTACCAACCACCCTGTATACATTTTACACAATGTTCCTCTGTAGAATTAAATTTTATATTTCTTTATTTCAATGGAATACGATTCCCGCTGGCGTACAATAAGAGAACAATATATACGCGATACACGTGCATACGTATTAGGTAATAAAATGCAATGTATTAGCTTCGTTTTAAATATAGACCTTTCACATACGAGAACGTCGTTACAACGAACGAGCGTTCGTGTTGAAAATGTTGGAACGTATGTAACGTAGATGCGGAGATGATTAGAGCTGTTGGTTGGGTAGCAACCAGGGAGGCTTACGGCACAGAGCAGAAAGGAAAGATTTCCAAAAGTAGCTCGTTAGCGCGATACAGCAGGGTGAAAAAAGTAAAGGAGCAGGGATCGTTTTTTCGTCCCACCTGCTGTTATTGGTTTTGTTGGTACAAGTGTAGCTGCGATAGTACTGTAACAGATCGTACTCTCGATCAGTCCTCACGATGATAGACGACAGCAGTAACGTGCGTGGTATGTCACAGGGAACGCGTGGACCACGTTCTACGATGGGTTTACGCGTTTCTCTAATTTCATTGCCACTCGAGTCTTATTTTTTTCACGTTTCTCCGAACGTTCGTCACGATCACTTTCGACTAATCTCAACTCGATCTTGTTCGTGCTGAGAATGTGCAATGTTCACGTTTGTTGAAACGTAGAGTGCCAATAAACGTTGAAAATGTTATTCCTAACGTACGCGATATATATACGTAAGTATATATGTACGTAAAAGTACGAGGTAGTTTGAGATAAATAAAGGCGACGAGAGAAAGAACCGCGTGCGATGCAGGTAAAACAATTTTTTAAAGTTGGTCCGACATGTGGAGCACGGTGTATGATCGTGATGCGGAGGAACGAGTGGTTGTAGAGATCTTCGTAAACCAAGTTGATTCTGTGGTTCCCTGGGGGCCGCAATCACGATAAATATTATTATTATTATTATTATTATACGTATAAAAATTTTCTATGGCAAATAGCTAAATACTTTTATGAGCTAGACAGTTGTATTACTTATAGGATAACGTGATAAAAATATAGCGGCACATGAGTCAACGAAAAATTCGAATCGGAAGAGACTCATATTATTGTACCTTGGAGTGTCAACGTTGTTTTGGTTTGTTAGGTTCAAAGGTAAACGAACTCCGGACAAAATATTATCGCTGTTATTTGTATCGCCAATCGGAGTCATATTCGAACTTTTTATAATACCACCGGTCAATACGAATAGATAACGTGCTCTCTAGGAAAATCATTATAGCGGATCCTGATGGCGAGTTATTATAGCGAATCATATAATATATATGTCATATAATATATATGTCATATAGTATGAATATCGAGAGTAAAATGTTGGACAGTAGCATTGAGCGAGCGACGATTACGACCGGCGTACGCTATCTCTGTACTTGTATTCGAAGCGATTTTAATATACACGAACTGTTACAATTTTATCGCTTTAATAAACCAACAGGCATAAAAAACCACTTGAAAAATATACTTGCATCGTTGTACGATTAAGCGAAAAAAAGGCATTTTCAAGTCTAAAAACCAACGACCGAATATGCTGATCGGGACACACATTTTGCTTTCTGGTATCAAATGTGCACGTCATGGTTTAAAAATAGCCGATTTGACTGTTTTGTAATGCATCACGTAATGCATTTTATACCAGCGCACGATGTTTCATACAACGAAAGATTTGAATTGTTTTGAAAGTCGATTTGGATTTTAGATGCGGCGAAAGAAGTCGTTGGTCTATCTCGTTCTTCCTTTCCATTTCTGTCTCCTATCTCTTCTCCTTCGGTATCGTATCTGTTGGTCGATCTAAAAATTCAATCGACTTTTCGGCATGATCGAGCAAATTTAGCACGCATCGCAATGCGTAAAGCGTTCGATCGAATTTTAAATTTCTTCTCATGCTAAATACACGAGACTAAGTCTATTTTCACGAATGTTAGAGGACCTTGAAACTTCATTTTATTTTCATTCTCACTGTCCCCAATACAAGGATCGAAGGATCGAATTCGTAAAAAGCATCGATAACTTGAGTGAAATTTTCTGATCGATTTTCGATGATCTCGAACTATGCGAACAAATCTATGGCGAATGAGAATATTTCTTCTTGCTATATATATATATATATATATATGTATTTTTACATTTTAAACTTTCACGACGAGTAGTCGTCGTACTCGTGGTTCTTCTCGTTTTTATCGTTGAACAATTTCTTCCCAGATCTGCCTCGAAGAAACGATTTGGATACCGTTGCTGGTACTATTATCGCGATGATACGTTTTAGGATGACGCGATGAAGGCCGCGCTGATCCATCGAATTACCATCGATCGTGGATTTTCAAAGCAATACGGCAAGGTAACAAACGGTAAAACGAAAGAATGAGAAAGAAGAAGCAAAATGAGAAAAGCAAAGAGCGAGGAATGAAACGTAGCGTAAGGAACGAAGGTGAGTTAAAAGAGATTAGGATGAAAGATTGCTGGATTACTGGAGAAAGAGGCAACGGATGGATGAGAGAAGAAAGGTGAACCTCCCTGATTAAAGGGTCTGGCGGGGAAGGGGTGCGTGACGAAAGGGGGAACGAAGGGCTTGGGGTAGAGACGTATTAAGGTGGCTACGAGAATGGGGCAGCGGTGGAGGCGAAACTGGCAGCAAAGAGGACGAGGAGTTACAGGAGGAGAATATGGCTATGGAAAGGGAAACGGTTGTTAGTGGTGGTAATGGTGGTGGTAGCGATGGCAGTGGTGGTGG
>NT_177184.1:1037695-1039115 GCF_000188095.3 Bombus impatiens | reverse complement strand
CGGTGGTGGTGGTGGTGGTGGAGAAAGAGAAAGAGGAGGTGGATGCCAGTCTATGGCAACGGGTGCACGTTCGGGCTCTACATGCGAATACGTAAGATACCAGAGGAGAGAAAAGGCGCTATACGTGGACAAGAGAGAAAGAGACGGTAAGTGAGAGTAAAGGGTAGAAAGAGCGAAGAAGAAAGGAGAAGAAGAAGAAGAGGAGGAGGCCTCCGTGTCGACATATATGCGATGAGAACGCGCGTCTCCTGACTCAGTGCTTGACAAGCTAGCAAGCTCTTAGGATTCATCGAGTTTTACCGGCACAACACGATACAACACGCTTCGCCAGCTGCCTGTCGCTGTCACGCGAGTTCGCTACTTCGCTTCTGTACTGTTCTTTTCCTTCACGGACCTCTTCTATTTGGATTCGTTGGTTCGTTCGTTCGTTCTCGTCGTCTCTTTAGCAACCGATTCTTTTCGATTACGACCAGAAGATCCTGCGAATCGATCCTCTACTTTCCACGATAGTAATTAGAACTTTCGAAGGGGAAACGAGGAGGGGGAAAAAATTATTCGTAAAAAGAAAATATCGGAAATCGCTCGGATAGGAGATAGAAGTGAAACAAAAGGAAAATCGGCGGCTTTAATTTATTACTGGTGACATGACGCCCAAGATACGTTTAAAAAGATGCACAGTGCATCGGTAAACGGTGTGTTGCTAGCGCGCACATGTCTAGATTAAAGTTCGCGCGTGAACCAGAGGTCACGAGGGTTCACCGGATCGTTCCGTTCCAAAAAGGATACGGAAGAAATCCGATCGTACACGGCCAGTGAATATCGGCCTCGAGTGCAATGTGGTTTTTAATATATCCTGGTGCTTATAGTGTGTAACTATGGTAAACGGTATTTTTAGTGATCGCTGTAAACAAGAGTAACGGATTGAAATATGGATCTATTCGGCACGAGGTTTCTGTCGTTTACCGTAACGTCGATAGAGGTTTCTTGATATATTATTCGTTTCGTAACTGTTTGTCGAGTTTACTTTGCAATTACAAAGTTTGGATTTACGAAAGAAAGTGGTACCAGGTTCCGGTGAAACTTGACTCGGTTCGCACTCGCAAGTACAGAGAGAAGGAAGACGGGAGAAAGAATCGGAACCGAATAGCGTGTCTAACGATCACGATCAGGATCGCGATCGCGATCGATTCCCTTCGCTTCTGCACTGTGGATGATGCATCGATCGATGAACGCGATAAAGAGCTGCGCGTTGTTTACGGAAGGAAGCTTTTGGTAAGAGTATATCTGGGATTTTACAAAATCAAAAGGATAGCATCGCCGAATAAACAACGGAAGAAGTTCTTTTCACGGAAGCGAATAGCGGAGAAGGAGGAGGAGCTGGAGCAAGAGAAAGAAGAGAAAGGGGAGGAGGAGGGGGAGG